>NC_056731.1:1147290687-1147572547 GCF_019279795.1 Protopterus annectens
ACTTCCTGCAACTTAGTCTGATAGGCACATGAAGGTAAGCCTCCTTGAGATCTAAAGTTACCATCCAGTGATCTTTTCCCAGCAGAGGTAAAAGCTGTTGTAACGTCAACATTTTGAACTTGGGAATGTCCAGATAAGTGTTGAGGATAGATAAATCCAAAATTGGTCTCCACGTGTTCCCCTTTTTGGTACTAGGAACAGGCGAGAATAAAATCCTAGGCCCCTTTCTGGCACAGGAACCGGCTGAATGGCCCCTATTTGGAGTAACAGAGAAATTTGCTTGTGAGCCTCTTTTCTTTGTAGAGGAGGAATGTCTGGCATGCCTTTGAAAGGAGGCAAGGTATGGAAATAAAACCTGTAACCGTGGTGAATGATATCCAATACCCATCTGTCTTGGGTAATTAAACTCCAATTTTCTTTGAAAAGTGCCAGCCTTCCTCCCAAAGGTGCTGCCAGACGAGAAGGCTCTGGCAGCTGAAAAGGCAGGTCATTGGGTCTGTTTACGAAAGGACTGACCCCTGCCCTCACCAGAAGACTGAGCAGGTGAACTCCTGTTCTAGGCCTAAAAGAACCTTGAGCTCTGCCCCTACCACGCCTAGACCTACCCCTAGACTGGGAATCATAAGAAGGATATGTCCACCCCTTAGTAGGCCAATTTCTACTAAACTTCGGAGGCTGAACCTGCAAAAAATCTCTAACAGTCTGCATAGACTTAGCCTTGTCCTCCATTTTCTTTAAAACTGCTTCCACAGGCGAACCAAACAACACATCAGATTGTAACGGAGCATCTAAAATCCTTGTCTTAACATGCTCAGCCAAATTCTGATCCCTCAGCCAGGAGTGCCTGCGAAGAACAGAACCAGTGGCAGCCACCCTCGAAGAGGCCTGTACAGCATCAAAACCACATTGCAAAGAATGCTTACCCACCTGTTCAGAAACATGAACTAAATCCTGCAACTCTTTACACTCAATACCTTCCGCCAGAGCATCCACCTTAGACTTCAATTGTGAAAGGAGATAATTTTGGTATTTTAACATGTGGAACTGGCAATTCAAAGCCCTCATGGCTAAAGTGGAAGAAGTATACACCTTCTTTCCCCATCTATCCAAAGCCCTTGCCTCTTTATCAGGAGGAACAGGATTTTTAACAACAGAAGCCTTAACACCTTTAGGCCCCTGAGAAACAGTTTCTGGGTCTGCCCTAGGACTCTTAAAAGATACTTATGAACTACAGGCACCCTATAATCCCTATCCGGTTTAACTGGGGCAGGAGGCTAAGCATCAGGGTTCAGGGAAGCCTCTGCAAAAACATCTTCCACCACATCCAGAACAGGAGGTATAGCTAAAGGCCTATGCTGGGGTAGAAACAAAATTCCCTAAGCCTTTTCCTGGAATCAGAGAAATCTTGACCTTCCCATTTAAAATGCTCCCTCATGGAATGAAGAGTCTCTGAAAAGAAAAATCCTCAGGAGGAGAAGCCGAAGGAGTAGAATCATCTACATCAGAATCAGAATAAGGAGGATACTCCTGTAAGTCTTCAGCCGAAGACTCACCACTGCTCAAAACTCTCAAGCTCAGGTTCCACCCTAGGCCTCTTATCAGGAGGGGGCATAGAACCTCTAATCATAGTAATCAAATCTTCTGCCATTTTAAGCATATGTTTCTTAGGCAGAGACCCTGAAGAACTAGGAGAGACACCCACTGAAGTTAAACCTGGCCTGCCTCTCGAAGAAGCCTTGGAAACAGAAGGGGAGGGCCTAACCACCTTAGGAAGGGAGGGGAGAACAGCTACCTGAGAAGCCCCTTCAGCCTGGCCTACCTCCTGAGAGGGCACATCTTGTAACAGTAAAGTCTCTCCCTGAGACTCCAAAGAAACTTCTGGCAGAACCTCCGGCTCCACCGAGCCCTCTAAAGAACCGACGTCCGGGACAGACGGTTCTTCCAACCTAGGCTTTGCTGCTTTATCCTTGCGCTTTTTTGACGAAGCGGGCGTCGGAGCATCCGACGGCATTTTATAATTACAACGCTTCCCAAACACTGACCTGGCACAGTCTAATCTTCTCTTTATAGTGCTTGTTAAATCTAGCACAAGAGCGACATCCAACAACGTCGTGCTCAGGCCCTAAGCAAGGTATACACAAGGTATGGTAATCCCTATGAGGTATCTGTTTCCCACAAGAAATACAGTTATTCACTTTTTCTGACATCCGGTTAAATACTGAGGCAAGAAAAAAAAAAACAAAATATTCCCCAACGGGGTACTTAGCCAACTTTGATTCGGTCTGAAACTCCGACTTCAGAAAATTTCAGAACGCCAACCTGCACTCGCAATACTGCTTCTGCATCGGACCATGCGGCAAAAAAGACTGGGGATATGACGTCGGTCATGCGCATTTGTACCCTGACGTCCTGACGTCAGAATAATGCGCCTTGACCGACGTCAGCCTTATACTTTGGTATTCGGGCCGACTGGGACAGCGGACTACCCAAGTGTTAGGACTGCAGCAATGTGACATGAAGAACATCTGGATTCCATAAAAACATCATCCACAACATCCAGGACAGGAGGAATGGCCAGAGGTCTGTGCAGTCATCACATTTCGGTTATCTGCTTGCAGTAGCCCTCAGTCAGCCTGATTAACAAAGTCTTGGGTCCTATGTCGGTTGCTGTCCCCTTCTGCCATGACGTCAGGTCGTCAGGGGTATAAAACATGCAGCCGACACCATTACATCAGTTTTTCTTGCCCCAGATGTCAGGTGCCCCCCTAATGGGAAGCAATTAAAATTATAAATATACAAACTTATACCTCCAACAAAAAAGCAAATACACCAAAAAGCTTTTGAGCATAGTAAAGGAGAGTAAAGGTATAGCCAAAAGAAGAAAGGGGGCTGGAGGGAGGGTAACCAGGACTGCAACAGTGAATACACTCGAACATCTATATTTATTGTAAGTGTACACAACTGTACTATGTTCTTCATGTTTCACTGCTGCAGTCATCACATTAGGGTAGATTCCCAAAGCTAAGGATGAGAGGAGGAATTTAGATAGCATTAGGACCAGCTATAAGGCCATGCAAGACTGTAGTGGCAAAGCCAGCTCTGGATTTAGAGAAAATTGGCAGATGGTAATGCTTGGTGAAAGTATGTACAGAACTCCAGGTAGCAGCTTCTAGGATGTCCCTTGTAGGGTCGCCTCTGAGAAAGGCTGTAGAGGTAGATGCAGCTCTGGTTGAGTGGGGTCTTATCCCCTGTGAGATAGGTTTTCCATGGTGCTTGTAGCAGAAATGAATGCAATGACCTACCCATTTGGAAATGGTTTGCTTTGAAATAGCCTTCCCCTCTGCCCCTACAGCAAATGCCACCAGCAGTTGTTCAGCTTTCCTTTGAAGTTTATTCCTGTCCAAGTAGAATCTAAGTTGTCTCTGCACGTCTAAGGAGTGCAGTATCCGTTCCCCTTTGTTCTGTGGATTAGGAAAGAAGGTTGGCAAATGAATGGACTGATTAAGGGCCACACTGGATACCACCTTGGGCATGAAGGAGGGATGGGTCTTGAGGGACACCCTGTCCACATAAAAGATGATGAAAGGCTCCACTGCCATGAGGGGGCCTGTAATTCAGATACCCTTCTTGCTGAAGTGATTGCTAAAAGGAAAGCTTCTTTTCCAAGAGAGGAATTTTAAATCTGCAGTGGCAGCTGGCTCGAAAGGAGGAAGGGTGAGCTTTTCCAATACAAAGTTAAGGTCCCAGGCTGGAGTTGGGGGTCTCCTGGGGCGTGGTAGATTTCTGGCCCCTCTGAGGAACTGCTTAAGCAGTGGATGACAGAAGAGGGGAGGTTCTGTGTTATAATGAGCTGAAATGGCTGAGGCGTGAATTTTGATGGATGAGAAAGACAGGCCCTTGTGAAGCATCTCAGTTAAGTATTGGGCACTGCTGTGCTCATCCCTTGAGATTGGTTCCAGGCACAGAATCTTTTCCATTTTTCAGCTTAAGACTTTCTAGTACTAGGCCTCCTTGCCTCTTAAATGATATCCAACACTTGTTTACTGAGGGATGTTAAAGGAAAGATTAGGTAATTAGCTAGGTTCCATGTATGAAGCTGAGGGTGTAGAATCTGGTTTTCCTGCTGAGACAATAGGGTAGGAGTCTGAGGCGGGTGCCATGGGGCCAACATTGACACACTGCACAAGAGGGGGTACACCAGTGTTGGCATGGCCAGTCTGGTGCAATCAAAATCGTCCTTGGTTTGTCTTGTTTGATCTTCAGTAGTACTTTGGTGAGCAGAGGCAGAGGAGGAAAGCCATAAACTGATAGGTTTTTCCAGCTGAAGGACAAAGCATCCACTTTCCAAGCTTGTTTTGGGGAGTCCTTGTGCAAAATTAGTCCAATTGATAGTTCTGGGGGAGGCAAACAGGTCTATATCTGGACTCCTCCATTTGCTTGTCAACATGTTGATAATTGTTGGTTCCAGTTTCCACTCATGTGGGTCCATGAGGTTTCTGCTTAGTTCGTCTGCCAGTGTATTTAGTTTTCCTGGCAGGAATTGAGCTTGTAGATGCAACTGGTAAGCTCAGGGCTGTGTTCCACAATGCCATGGCTAGTCTGCAGTGGGGGTAAGAATTGGTAACCCCCTGCTTGTTTATGTACCACATAACAGTGGTGTTGTCCTGTTTACCATTAATTTTCCTGGAACAATGTGGTCTTTGAAGGCTGTCAGAGCATTCTGTACAGATAACATTTCTTTTTGATTGATATGCAAGTGCATTTGACTTGGGTTCCATTTGCCCTGAATGCACTTCCCTGCCAGGTGAGCCCCCCATGCATAACCTGATGCATCTGTTAGGGTTTGGGCGGCAGGGGGGTGGTGTGAATGGTAGTCCCTTGTTTTGGTGGCAGGCCTCTGCCCACCAAATAAACTCTAGGCGTAGGCAAGGTATGATAAGAATCATTGCTTCTAAATCCTGAGAATGTTGACACAACAGGTTTTTTGGATACTACTGTAGTTTCCTCATATGCAGTCTTGCATATGGAATTAGAAGAATGCAGGAGGCCATGAACCCTAAGGCTTGAAGTATTTGCCTTGCAGATGGTAGGGATTTTGTGGCCACTTGTTTGAAATAGGTTGTCAAATTAATTTGTTTCTCTGGCTTGAGGAAAGCCATCTGGGAAGTTGTATTCAAGCTTGCTTCCAGGAATATGATTTGTTGACAGGGTACCAGGTGTGATTTCTTTTCGTTTATGGTGTACCCCAGTCAAGTTAGCACCCTTTGTACAAAGGCCAGATGAGTCAAAAGTATGTCCTGGCTTTCTGCCTGAATTAAACAATCGTCCAGGTATGGGTATAGTTGAGTATTTCTTTGCCTGCAAAATGCGATGACTGGGGCTAGGCACTTTGTGAATACCCTGGGCGCTGCAGATAAGTCAAAGGGCAGTGCAGAGAACTGGTAGTGATTGTAGCCTGCTTTGAAGTGTAGGTATCTTCTGAAAGATTCCCTGACTGTGATGTGCAGATATGCTTCCTTTAGATCGAGTGTTGCCATCCAGGCATCTTTTCCTAGCATAGGAAGCAACTGGTGAAGAGTCAGAATCTTGAATTTTGGAATCGCCAAAAAGGTGTTTAGACAGGTCCAAAATAGGACGCCATGAATGGTATTTTCTGGGTACCAGGAAAAGTCTTTAGAAACCTTGCCCTTTTTCCTCTTCTGGCACAGTGTGAATAGCCTTTATGTTTAGAAGAGACAGTATTTGCTTTTGAGCCTCTGCCCACTGATTTGGGGGTAGATCTGTCCAACCTTTTGATGTTGGTAATGTGTGGATGTGAAATTTGTATCCTTGGGACACTATATTTAAAACCCATTTGTCCTGGGTAATGAGTTCTCAGTTTTTGGCCTGCCGACCTATCTTCCCTCTAAAGGAGCATTCAGTTGAGAAGTGCTTGGAAGTTTTAAAATCAAGTCATTGAGACAGTTTTCCATAGGAGGGAGTCTTACTACTCCCAGGTTTGGAAGCGGAAGCCCCCCACTGCTTAGTCTTGTGCATACCCAGGGACTGAAAACTGGGGTTTCTGTTGTGTCTAGGTTTGGATTGAGAAGGCCTGGGAGGAGCCGGAAAGGACCAGTTCTTAGAGGGTCAATGCCTACTAAATATTGGAGGCTGAACTTGTAAGAAATCTTTAACAGTTTGCATAGATTTAGCTTCATCTTCCATCCATTTAAGAATTTCCTCAGCTTTGTTGTCAAGCAGGCAGTCCTGATTTAAGGGAGCATCCAACAGTTTAGCTTTAACATGATCAGGCAAAGATTGCTCCTTAAACCAAGCATGCCTTCTGACTACAGACCCAGTGACAGCAGCCCTGCAACAGGCCTCTAAATAATCAAACCCACATTGCAAAGTATGCTTTCCAGCCTGTTCAGCAGAATACATTAAATCCTGTAATTCCTTATTTTCACCATGGTCAGGAAAAAACATAATTTTCTGTTTAAGCAATCCAATAATATGTTGTTGATACTTTAACATATGAAACTGACAGTTTAAGGCCCTAATGGCCAAAAAGTTGCAGAAGTGTAAACTTTCTTATCCCATCTATCCAGTGCCCTGGATTCTTTATCAGAAGGGGTAGGGTTTTTGGCAGTAGAGGCCTTAATGCCCTTGGGTCCCTGTGAAATAGTCGCTGGATACGCAATAGGATTTTTTAAAAAGGAACTTGCGAGAATCAGGAAAGTACAGTTTTGTACCTACCATAAATGTAGATGTTCGAGTGTCTTCACTGCTGCAGTCATTACACTTGGGTTATCCTGCCGTCAGGTGGTCCCGCAGTCGGCCAGATTTCCAAAGTCTTTGTGCGGCGTCGGTTGCTGTTGCTTCTTCCCTGATGTCAGTGCGCCAGGGGTATATAAGATGCAGCCAACGCCATTTTCTTCAGTTTTTCTTGCCCCAGATGTCAGGTGCCCCCAAATAGGTAGGCAATACATATTGCTAATAAAACATACAATAAAGGTAAAAACAAAACCTTCAATTACCAGCAAATACACCACATTGGTAGTATAGGGTTGAAAGGTATAGATAAGTCCCAGCTAAGAAAGAGGGGACGGCGGGTGGGTAACCTGGACTGCAGCAGTGAAGACACTCGAACATCTACATTTATGGTAGGCACAAAACTGTACTATGTTCATCGTGTTTCACTGTTGCAGTCATTACACTTGGGTTGAATCCCAAAGCTGAGTCTGGGTGGCTGGTTCTATAGAGGATATGGGGTGGCTATGAGGCCCTGCAGCACTGCAGTGGCAAAGCCAGCTCCGGATCTAGAATAAAGAGGCAAGTGATAATGCTTGGTAAAGGTGTGCACTGAACTCCAAGTTGCAGCTTCCAAGATATCTTTGGTAGGTACTCCTCTAAGGTAGGCAGTTGAAGTGGCTGTTGCCCTGGTGGAATGAGGCCTAATGTTACTAGGTACAGGTTTCCCATGCTGTGTGTAGCAGAACTGGATACAGTGTCCTATCCACTTTGAAATAGCCTTTCCTCTGTGATCTTGCAGCATATGCTACAAACAATTGTTCAGTTTTTCTGAAAGCTTTTGTTTTGTCCAAGTAGAAATGTAATTGCCTGTGTATGTCCAAGGAATGCAGAAGTCTCTTCCCCTTTATTCTGAGGATTTGGATAAAAAGTTGGCAGGTGAATAGTTTGGTTAAGAGCCACACTGGATACCACCTTAGGCATAAATAAAGGGTTTGTTCTTAAAGAAACCCTGTCTTGGTGAAAAATGATGAAAGGTTCCACTGCTATTACTGCCTGTAACTCTGAGACTCTTCGTGCTGAGGTTATTGCCAAAAGCAAAGCAGTTTTCCATGATACATATTTTAATTCTGCTGAATTGGCTGGCTCAAAAGGAGGTAAAGTTAGTTTTTCCAAGACAAAATTGAGGTCCCAAGTTGGTGTTGGTGCTCTCCGGGGCGGTCTTATGTTTTTAGCCCCTCTGAGGTACTGTTTTAGCAGTGGATGAGAGAAAATAGGAAGATCTGTGTTGTAATGAGCCGAGATGGCAGAGGCGTGGATCTTAATGGATGAGAAGGATAGTCCTTTGTCCAGCATCTCAGTTAAGTATTGTAATATCTGAGGAATATTGGGGTCAAGAAGGTCAAAGCTTTGAGCCTGGTTCCAGGCACAGAATCTCTTCCATTTTTCTGAATAAGATTTCCTGGTGCTAGGCCTCCTGGCCTCCAAAATGACATCCATAACAGCTTTAGAGAGAGGTGTTGTCTGCTTGACTAATGAATCTGCCATGCAGCCAGGTTTAAGGTTTTGAGCTGACTGTGCAGCATCTGATTGATTTGTTGAGTCAGAAGGTGTGGAGTGTGAGGTAAAATCCATGGTGGGCCTTGAGCTAAGTTCTTTAAGATTGGGTATCAGTGCTGGCGTGGCCAGTCTGGGGCAATCAGGATCTTCTGTGGTTTTTCTTGTCTGGCTTTTAGGAGTACCTTTGAAAGGAGAGGCAGTGGTGGGAAGGCATAAACTTTTAGGCTTTTCCAGCTAAATGAGAGAGCATCCACTTTCCATGCTTGTGTGTGATAAGTCCTTGTGCAGAATTTTTGTAGTTAGCAATTCATTGGGGAGGCAAAAAGATCTATGTCTGGGCACCCCCATTTTTGCGTTATCATGCTGAATACTTGTTGATTTAATTTCCACTCGTGAGGATCCATGATGTTTCTGTTTAAGTTGTATGCCAGAGTATTTTTCTTTCCTGGCAGGAATTGTGCTTGCAGATGAACTTGAAAGGTTAGAGCTGCGTTCCACAAGGTCATGGCTTGTCTGCATAGGGGGTAAGAATGAGTGCCCCCTTGGTTGTTTATGTACCACATAACTGTGGTGTTGTCTGTCTTTAATAATAGTTGTCCTGGATGCAGAAGGTCCTTGAAAGCTGTTAGGGCATTTTGTACAGCCAACATCTCTTTTTGATTGATGTGAAGATGCATTTGGTCTGCGGTCCACTTGCCCTGAATACATTTTCCTGTCATGTGTGCTCCCCAGGCGTAATCCAAAGCATCTGTTAGTGTCTGCCTGGCTGTGGGTAGAGTGAAAGGCTGTCCCTTGTTGAGGTGACATGCCTGTGCCCACCATCGAAACTCCTGTTGTAGGCAGGGAATTAGTGGTATTACTGCTTCCAAACTGTGACAGTGTTGAGTTCAAACACTCTTTAGGTACCATTGTAATTTCCTCATATGCAGTCTGGCATATGGAATTAGCAGTATGCAGGATGCCATGAATCCCAAGGCCTGCAGAACTTTTCTTGCAGGGAGTTGGGTTTTTGTTGCCATCAATTGAAAGTACTGAGTCAGTTGTCCTTGCTTGTCTGGCATGAGATAAGCCATCTGGGCTGTTGTATTTCAGCTGGCACCCAGGAATATTATCTCTTGTGAGGGCATTAGTTTTGACTTCTTTTCGTTTACTGTGAACCCTAGGCAAATTAGCAACTTTTTTACAAATGCCAGATGCTTTAGAAGAATGTCCTTGCTTTCTGCTTGAATAAGGCAGTCGTCCAGGTATGGACATATTTGAATTCCTTTTTGTCTGCAAAATGCAATTACTGGTGCCAGGCACTTTGTGAAGACCCTGGGCGCAGTAGATAAGCCAAAGGGCAGTGCAGAGAATTGGTAATGCATTGAACCAGCTATGAATCTGAGGTATCTTCTGCAATTTTGTCTGACAGGGACATGCAGGTATGCCTCTTTGAGGTCCAAAGTAACAAGCCAAGCCTTCTTGCCCAGCATGGGAAGAAGCTGCTGTAATGTCAACATTTTGAATTTCGAAACATCCAGGTAAGTATTTAGAGTAGAAAGGTCTAGTATGGGTCTCCAGGATTTGTCCTTTCTGTGGACCAGGAAAAGTCTTGAGTAAAATCCTTGTCCTTGTTCCTACTGTGGCACTTTTTGAATAGCTCTCATGTCTATGAGGGCTGTAATTTGTTTGTGTGTCTCTGCCCATTGATTTTGTGGCAGGTCTGGCATTCCTTTTAGCCTTGGTAGACAGTGAAAGTGGAACCTGTAACCTTGAGATGCAATATTCAGAACCCATTTATCTTGGGTGATTACATGCCAATTTTGAGAAAAAAGTGCTAGTTTTCCCCCTAAGGGAGCTGCCAAAACGTAAGTGCTTGGCATTCGAAGGGGGAAGTCATTGGGACTGTTTCCTGTAAGGTTGTGACTTGTCTTTACCTCCTTTTGGGGTTGAAGCACCCCACTGTCGTGGTCTGTAAGAGCCTTGGGGCTGAGTTCTGCCTCTTGGGCGTCTGTATCTGCCTCTTTGTGGTCTGTCTGACATTGGAAAGGACCAATTCTTTGAAGGCCAATTTCTGCTAAATCGAGGTGGCTGTACCTGTAAGAAATCCTTCACTGTTTGCATAGATTTTGCTTTATCTTCCATTTTCTTTAATACCTCTTCTGCCTTAACACCAAATAAAATGTCCTGCTGTAAAGGAGCATCCAATAATTTAGCCTTAACATGATCAGGTAAACCTTGTTCTTTTAAGCAAGCATGCCTTCAAATCACAGATCCTGTAACTGCTGCTCTACAAGAAGCCTCTAATGAATCAAAACCACATTGCAGAGTATGTTTTCCCACTTGTTCAGCTGCATGCAACAAATCCTGCATTTCCTTATAGTTAGGATGTTCTGAAATTGTAATCATTTTCTGTTTTAACAGAGACATTAAATATTGTTGGTGTTTAAGCATGTGAAACTGGCAATTTAAAGCTCTCACTGCTAAAGTTGCAGAAGTGTAAACTTTCTTCCCCCATCTGTCTAATGCTCTGGAATCCCTATCAGAGGGAACTGGATTTTTAACCGTGGAAGCCTTTACCCCTTTGGGACCCTGGGAAATAGTTTCTGGGTCAGCAACAGGGTTTTTATATAGAAATTTGTGAGAGTCAGGGACTCTGTAGTACCTGTCTGGCTTGACTGGAGGAGGGGGCAAAGAATCAGGATTTAAACTGGATTCAGAGAACACATCATCCACAATATCCAACACTGGCGGAATAGCAAGGGGCCTGTGTTGAGGCAATAAAAGAAAGTCTCTGAGCCTTTTCTTGGATTCTGAGTAATCCTGGCCCTCCCAATGGAAATGCTCCCTCATGGTATGTAAAGTTTCCCCAAAAGAATAATCCTCAGGAGGAGAGGCTGAAGGAATTGATTCTTCAGCATCAGAGTCCTCATAGGGGGGTAAAGAGTATCCCTGGTCTGAAGAGGAATCAGAAGAAATGGAAACCTGGTCAGAGGAATCATAGTCTGTATCCTGCCTAGGCCTTTTATCAGGAGGGGGATGGGTACCCCTGATCAGAGTAATTAAGTCTTCGGCCATTTTCAGCATCTGTTTTTTTAGGCATGGAGGCCTGTCCAGGTGAATGCTGTACCTGCTTCTTTGTCTTTAATGGAGTTTTAGACTTGGCTGTAGTTTTTATGGTAAGCTGTGAAGGTCTGAAAACACCCTCAGAAGCCGATGCCTGCTCAGTGGCTCAGGACCCATCTGAAGGGTTAGTTTCCATAGGCCCAACACCTTGAGTATCCAGAGGCCTATACATCTCCATGTGGGAGTCGGAGGCGACCTGCGGCTCTGAGGTAGCGGGTGTCAAGGGCTGCGAAAGCGTCTCACTGAGAACTGGCGACTGGCCTAGAAGAGGCTTCATCATCAGTTTTGGGCCTCGGACGCCTGTCCTTATCCTTGTCTTTGCGTTTTTTGTGTATTCCGGTCGGTTGTTCCGACGGCATGGTATAATTAAACCTTCGGCCAAATTAATAGTGAGCAAAATCAAACCGACGTTTAATAGTGCGTTTGTTAAATCTAGCACAAAACCGACAACTAGTGACGTCGTGGTCTGGGCCTAGGCATGGAATACAGTAAGAATGTTAATCCTTATGAGGTATTTGCTTCCCACAAGAAATACAATTATTAACTTTTACTGACATCGGTCTGAGGCAAGAAAAAGTTTCCTCAATGGGGTACTTACCTTTATTGATGACTTCGGTTCTGAAAATCTCAGGAGTCGGCCGACCGGCACTTACGAACTGCTCTTGCTTCGGGCACCGCACGGCAAGAAAGACTGAAGAAAATGGCGTCGGCTGCATCTTATATACCCCTGGCACACTGATGTCAGAGAAGAAGCGACAGCAACCGACGCCGGACCAAGACTTTGGAACTCTGGCCAACTGCGGGATCGCCTGATGGCAGGATAACCCAAGTGTAATGACTGCAGCAGTGAAACACGATGAACATTCCTGTAATATCTGCCAGGTTTTCTGGGAGCAGGAGACAAACGGGGGCCAAACTAGATTCCAAAAAGGCATCATCAACAATGTCTAGTACATGAGGTATAGCTAAAGGCCTATGCTGAGGCAAGAGTAAGAAATCCCTAAGCCTCTTATTCGAATCAGAAAAATCCTGGCTTTCCCAGTGGAAATGCTCCCTTAGAGTGTGCAAGGTTTCACCAAAAGAAAAATCCTCTGGAGGGGAAGCAGAGGGAACAGAGTCCTCTGCATCAGAATCCTCATAAGTAGATAAGGGTAAATCCAGGTCATCAGAAAAATCAGAATCCTGGTCAGAAGATTCATAAACAATTTCAGTCCTAGGTCTCTTAGAAGACGGTGGTTGGCTTCCCCTGATTAAAGTTATAAGATCTTCAGCCATTCTTATCATTTGTTTTTTAGGCATAGAAGCCTGAGCAGGCGGCTTGGGCATCGGTTTTCTAGGCATGGTTCGAGGTTTAGGGCTTAAATAACAAGGAGGCGTCAGTTCAAAATGAAAGTCCATAGGCCTGAATACACTCTCAGAAGTCAGTGCCTGCACAGCAACTCTGGACCCATCTAAGGTAGAGACAGCCGTAGGTTTCACAGCTGAAGCATCTCGCGGCATACCGGACTCCGAATGGGACTCAGTGAGGCCTGCGAGTCAGAAGTAGCGGGTATCAGGGGGTGCGAAAGCACCTCACTGAGTACCAGTGAGCTAGCGACTGGCTTAGGAGAAGCGTCGTCAGCAGCTTTGGACCTCGGCGGCCTGTCTGTCTTTATCTTTGCATTTTTTTCAGAATTCCGGTAGTCGGATGGCTTACGAACGACATTTCTGGATAATTGAACCGAGAAAGTACAGTTTTGTACCTACCATAAATGTAGATGTTCGAGGATCCCCATTGCTGCAGTCCTTACTATTGGGTGTAGTCCGCTGTCCAGTCGGCCCGAATACCAGAGTATATGGCTGACGTCGGTCAGGGCGCATTAGACTAACGTCAGTACGTCAGGGTACTAATGCGCATGACCGACGTCATATCCTCAGTCTTTTCTTGCCCCAGATGTCAGAAGACCCTAAAAAGACAAGGCCCAAAATACCTGCACCAAAAATATGTACAATATATACAAGAATATATACAAAAATATCAGCATGTAACCTCACCTACACAACCACCCCTAAACACAGAGGGAAGGAGGGAGGGTAGACTGCAGCAATGGGGATCCTCGAACATCTACATTTATGGTAGGTACAAAACTGTACTATGTTCTTCGCTCCCCATTGCTGCAGTCCTTACTATTGGGTAGAATCCCAAAGCAGAGGTAAGGGAGGCTGGCAAATCATAAAGAAGCAGGAGCTGACAACATGCCTTGCAAAACAGCTGTGGCAAAACCAGCCCTAGACTTAGAGTAGATAGGAAGGTGATAATGCTTAGAGAAAGTATGCACTGAACTCCAAGTAGCTGCTTCCAAAATATCCTTAGTTGCCACCCCCCTTAGAAATGCTGTAGAAGTGGCAGTAGCCCTAGTGGAATGAGGCCTAATCCCAGCTGGAATCTCCTTGCCATGATGGGAATAACAAAATGCAATGCAAAAGCCAATCCACCTAGAAATAGTTTGTTTTGACACAGGCTTGCCCTGCGAACTCAAAGCAAAAGAAACAAACAACTGCTGAGACTGCCTAAAATCCTTAGTCCTGCTTAAATAATAACGCAATTGTATGTGTACATCTAAAGTGTGCAAAATCTTTTCCCCTTTATTTTGGGGGTCTGCATAAAAAGTAGGCAAATGAATAGTTTGGTTTAAAGCCACACTAGAAACCACCTTAGGCATAAAGGAAGGATTAGTACGTAATGATACCCTATCCTTATGGAAAATCAAAAAGGGCTCTACTGCCATAAGGGCCTGCAACTCAGACACCCTTCTTGCGGAAGTAATAGCCAACAGAAAAGCAGTCTTCCATGACAAGTATTTCAATTCAGCAGTAGCCGCAGGCTCAAAAGGTTGTAGAGTAAGTTTTTCCAACACAAAATTGAGATCCCAAGCAGGAGTAGGAGCTCTACGTGGGGGTCTTATATTCTTTGCCCCTCTAAGAAACTGCTTGAACAAAGGATACGAAAACAAAGGTGGGTCACAATCATAGTGAGCTGAAATTGCTGCAGCATGAATCTTAATGGAAGAGAAGGACAAACCTTTGTCCAATAACTCAGTAAGATATTGAAGAGCCACACTCAAATTAGGCTCAGAAATCTCCAAATTCTTTGCTGTACTCCAAAATAAAAATCTCTTCCATTTTTCATGTACACTCTCCTTGTACTAGGTCTTCTAGCTTCCATAATCACATTTAAAACTTGTTGAGGAAGTTGAGACCTGCTGTGTTTCAACACAGAATATGCCAGGCTGTTAGATGAAGAGAGTGAAGCTTGACATTGAGCAGATGACCGTCCTTCTGAGATAACAGATGAGGAATCAGAGGTAAAGGCCATGGAGGCTTCTTTACCAGACTCCATAGTAGTGGGTACCAGTGTTGCCGAGGCCAATCTGGAGCTATCAAAATCATCCTTGGCCTGTCTTGTCTGACCTTTAATAGTACCTTTGGAAGAAGAGGCAGAGGTGGAAAGGCATACACATGAAGGTTTTTCCAACTGAAAGACAGAGCATCCACTTTCCAAGCTGTGTGATGAAACCCCTTTGTGCAATACTTTGGCAGCTGGTGGTTTAGTGGAGAAGCGAACAGATCTATGTCTGGAGTTCCCCATGACACTGTCAATTTCTGAAATACATGAAGATCCAGTTTCCACTCGTGGGGATCCATGATTTGTCTGCTTAACACATCTGCTAAGGAGTTCTGTGCTCCTGGCAGAAACCTTGCCTGAAGAGTTAGTTGCAAGCTTAGCGCAGTCTCCCATAAAATCATTGCTTGCCTGCATAGAGGATAAGAATGTGTTCCCCTTGCTTGTTGATGTACCACATGACAGTTGTGTTGTCTGTTAGAATCAACACCTGCCCTGGAAGAAGTAACTCCTTGAAAGCCATTAATGCAAACTGGACTGCTAACATCTCCTTCATGTTGATATGTAGATGCTGTAGTCTGGCAGGCCACTTGTCTTGTATCCACTTTCCATTTAGATGAGCTCCCCAAGCAATGTCCGAGGCATCTGTCGTTAAAATCTGACTTGCCTCTGGCCGGGTCACAGAGAGTCCCTTGTTTAGGTGACATTCCTGAGCCCACCACAAAAATTCTTTTTGAAGGCAAGGTATTATTTGAATGACAGTGTCCAAATCCTGGCAGTGCTGTGTCCATACATTTTGAGATACCATTGTAGCTTCCTCATATGCAGTTTGGCATTGGGAAGCACCAGAATACAAGATGCCATGAACCCTAATGCTTGAAGGACTGACCTTGCAGTCAGCACGGACTGATGAGATAGTTGATGGAAGTAAAGTGATAGACTCTTTTGTTTGTCCGGGGTTAAAAGGCCATCTGGGCTGCTGTATTCAGTCTCACACCCAGAAAGCACATGTCTTGAGAGGGTACTAGACTGGACTTTATTTCGTTCACAGAATACCCTAGGCATCTTAGCACTGCTATAACATATTCCAGATGCTGTAGAAGGTCTTCCTTTTCTTGAGCCAGGATCAGGCAGTCGTCCAAGTAAGGATAGATTTGAATTCCTTGTAGCCTGAAGTAAGCTATCACTGGAGCCAGAACCTTTGTGAATACTCTGGGCAGTAGATAAGCCAAAGGGCAATGCAGAGAACTGATAATGAGAATTTCCAGCTCGAAATCGCAGATACTTCCTGCAACTTAGCCTTATAGGCACATGAAGGTAAGCTTCCTTGAGATCTAAAGTTACCATCCAGTGATCTTTGCCCAGCAGAGGTAAAAGTTGTTGTAACGTCAACATCTTGAACTTGGGAATGTCCAGATAAGTGTTGAGGAGAGATAAATCCAAAATTGGTCTCACCGTGTTCCCCTTCTTTGGTACTAGGAACAGGCGAGAATAAAATCCTAGGCCCCGCTCTGATACAGGGACTGGCTGAATGGCCCCATCTGGAGTAACTGAGAAACTTGCTTGTGAGCCTCTTTTCTTTGTGGAGGAGGAACGTCTGGCATGCCTTTGAAAGGGGCATTGTGTGGAAATAAAACCTGTAACCGTGGTGAATGATATCCAACACCCATCTGTCTTGAGTAATTAAATCCCAATTTTCTTTGAAAAGAGACAGTCTTCCTCCCAAAGGAGCTGCCAGACGAGAATCTACTGGCAGCTGAAAAGGCAGGTCATTGGGTCTGTTTACGAAAGGACTGACCCCTGCCCTCACCAGAAGTCTGAGCAGGTGAACTCCTGTTCTAGGCCTAAAAGAACCTGGAGCCCTGCCCCTACCACGCCTAGACCTACCCCTAGACTGGGAATCATAAGCAGGATATGTCCACCCCTTAGCAGGCCAATTTCTACTAAACTTGGTGGCTGCACCTGCAAAAATCTTTAACAGTTTGCATAGACTTAGCTTTGTCCTCCATTTTCTTTAAAACTGCTTCCACAGGCGAACCAAACAACACATCAGACTGTAAAGGAGCATCCAAAATCCTTGTCTTAACATGCTCAGCTAAATTCTGATCCTCAACCAGGCATGCCTGTAAGAACAGAACTAGTGGCAGCCACCCTCGAGGAGGCCTGTACAGCATCAAAACCACATTGCAAAGAATGCTTACCCACTTGTTCAGACACATGAACCAAATCCAGCAACTCTTTACACTCAAAACCTTCCGCCAAAGCATCCACCTTAGATTTCAATTGTGAAAGGAGATAATTTTGATATTTTAGCATGTGAAACTGACAATTCAACGCCTCATGGCTAGAGTGGAAGAAGTATACACTTTCTTTCCCCACCTATCCAAAGCCCTTGCCTCTTTATCAGTGGGAACAGGATTTTTAACCACAGAGGCCTTAACACCTTTAGGCCCCTGAGAAACAGTTTCTGGATCCGCCCTAGGACTCTTAAACAAATACTTATGAGCTTCGGGCACCCTATAATACCTATCAGATTTAACAGGAGCAGGAGGCAAAGAGTCAGGGTTCAGGGAAGCCTCTGCAAAAACATCCTCCACCACATTCAACACAGGAGGTATAGCTAAGGGCCTATGCTGGGGTAAAACAAGAATTCCCTAAGCCTTTTCCTGAATCAGAGTAATCCTGGCCTTCCCATTTAAAGTGCTCCCTCATAGAATGCAGAGTCTCTGAAAATGAGAAATCCTCAGGAGGAGAAGCTGTAGGAGTGGAATCATCCACATCAGAATCAGAATAAAGAGGATACTCCTGCAAATCTTCCGCAGAAGACTCAGAAGCCTCTGAACACTGTTCAAAACTATCAAACTCCGGTTCCACCCTAGGCCTCTTATCAGGAGGGGGCATAGAACCTCTAATCATAGTAATCAAATCTTCTGCCAATTTAAGCATATGTTTCTTAGGTACAGTACCCGTAATGCTAGGAGAAGCCCCCACTGAAGCTGAACTTGGCCTACCTCTCAAAGAAGTTTTGGCAACAGAAGGAGAGGCTCTAACTACCTTGGGAAGAGAGGGAAGAACAGTTACCTGAGAAGCCCCCTCAGCCTGGCCTACCTCCTGAGAAGGCACATCCTGTAACAGTAAAGTTTCTGCCTGAGACTCCATGGAAACTCCTGGCAAAACCTCTGGCTCCACAGAGCCTTCTAAAGAACCGACGTCCGGGACTGCCGGTTCATCAACCCTAGGCTTTGCTGTTTTGTCCTTGCGCTTCTTGGACGAAGCGGGCATCGGAGCATCCGACGGCATTTTATAATTGCAACGCTTCCCAAACACTAACCTGGCACAGTCTAACCTCCTCTTAATAGTGCGCTTGTTAAACCTAGCACAAGAGCGGCAACCAACAACGTCGTGCTCAGGCCCTAAACAAGGAATACACAAGGTATGGTAATCCCTATGAGGTATCTGTTTCCCACAAGAAATACAGTTATTCACTTTTTCTGACATCTGGTTAAATACTGAGGCAAGAAAAAACCAAAATGTTCCCCAACAGGGTACTTAGCCAACTCTGCTTCGGTCTGAAACTCCGGTTTCGGAAATATTTCAGAACGCCAACCTGCACTCGCAAAACTGCTTCTGCATCGGACCATGCGGCAAAAAAGACTGGGGATATGACGTCGGTCATGCGCATTAGTACCCTGACGTACTGACGTCAGTCTAATGCGCCCTGACCGACGTCAGCCATATACTCTGGTATTCGGGCCGACTGGACAGCGGACTACACCCAATAGTAAGGACTGCAGCAATGGGGAACGAAGAACATCCGAAATATTTAGAGGCGAAAATATACCAACGACGGATAGTGTGTTGATTAAATAAAGCACAAAACCGACAGCAAGGTACGTTGTGGTCAGGGCCTAGGCAAGGAATACAGTACAAATAAAAATCTTTGTGAGGTATTTGCTTTCCACAAGAAATGCAATTATTAACTTTTACTAACATCGGTAAGGAGCAAGAAAAAGGTTCCCCAATGGGGTACTTAGCTTTAGTTGAAGTCTTCGGTTCTGAAACTCGAAAAAGAAAATTTCATGAGTCGGCCGACCGGCACTTGCGAAATGCTTCTGCTTCGGCACCACATGGCAAGAAAGACTGATGTAATGGCATCAGCTGCATGTTTTATACCCCTGACGACCTGACGTCATGGAAAAGGGGACAGCAACTGACGCAGGACCCAAGACTTTGTTAATCAGGCTGACTTTGGGCTACTGCAAGCAGATAACCCAAATGTGATGACTGCAAAGTACAGTTTTGTACCTACCATAAATGTAGATGTTCGAGGATTCCATTGCTGCAGTCCTGACAATTGGGTATAGTCCGCGTCCCAGTCGGCCCGAATACCAGAGTATAAGGCTGACGTCGGTCATGGCGCCTTAGACTGACGTCAGTACGTCAGGGTACTAATGCGCATGACCGACGTCATTTCCTCAGTCTTTTCTTGCCCCAGATGTCGGAAGACCCAAAAAGACAAGTCCCAAAACAACCTGCACCAAAAACATGTACAATATATACAACAATATATACAAAAATATAAGCATGTCAACTCACCTACACAACCACCCCTAAACACAGAGGGAAGGAGGGAGGGTATTGACTGCAGCAATGGAATCCTCGAACATCTACATTTATGGTAGGTACAAAACTGTACTATGTTCTTCGTCTTCCATTGCTGCAGGCCTGACAATTGGGTAGAATCCCAAAGCAGAGGAAAGGGAGGCTGGCAAATTATAAGGAAGTAGGAGCTGATAACATGCCTTGCAAAACAGCAGTGGCAAAACCAGCCCTAGACTTAGAGTAGATAGGAAGATGATAATGCTTAGAGAAAGTATACACTGAACTCCAAGTAACTGCTTCCAAAATATCCTTAGTTGCCACCCCCCTTAGAAATGCTGTAGAAGTGGCAGTAGCCCTAGTGGAATGAGGCCTAATCCCAGCTGGAATCTCCTTGCCATGATGGGAATAACAAAATGCAATGCAAAAGCCAATCCACCGGGAAATAGTTTGTTTTGACACAGGCTTGCCCTGTGAACTCAAGGCAAAAGAAACAAACAACTGCTGAGACTGCCTAAAATCCTTAGTCCTGCTTAAATAATATCTCAATTGCCTGTGTACATCTAAAGTGTGCAAAATCTTTTCCCTTTATTTTGGGGATCTGCATAAAAGTAGGCAAATGAATAGTTTGGTTTAAAGCCACACTAGAAACCACCTTAGGCATAAAGGAAGGATTAGTACGTAATGATACCCTATCCTTATGGAAAATCAAAAAAGGCTCTACTGCCATAAGGGCCTGCAACTCAGACACCCTTCTTGCAGAAGTAATGGCCAACAGAAAAGCAGTCTTCCATGACAAGTATTTCAACTCAGCAGTAGCCGCAGGCTCAAAAGGTTGTAGAGTAAGTTTTTCCAACACAAAATTGAGATCCCAAGCAGGAGTAGGAGCTCTACGTGGGGGTCTTATATTCTTTGCCCCTCTAAGAAACTGCTTGAACAAAGGATGCGAAAACAAAGGTGGGTCACAATCATAATGAGCTGAAATCGCTGCAGCATGAATCTTAATGGAAGAGAAGGACAAACCTTTGTCCAATAACTCAGTAAGATATTGAAGAGCCACACTCAAATTAGGCTCAGAAATCTCCAAATTCTTTGCTGTACTCCAAAATAAAAATCTCTTCCATTTGTCTGCGTACACCTTCCTTGTACTAGGTCTTCTAGCTTCCATAATCACATTTAAAACTTGCTGAGGAAGTTGAGACCTGCTGTGCTTCAAGAGAGAATATGCCAGGCTGTTAGATGAAGAGAGTGAAGCTTGACATTGAGCAGATGACCATCCTTCTGAGATAACAGATGAGGAATCAGAGGTAAAGGCCATGGAGGCTTCTTACCAGACTCTAGTAGTGGATACCAGTGTTGCCGAGGCCAATCTGGAGCTATCAAAATCATCCTTGGCCTGTCTTGTCTGACCTTTAATAATACCTTTGGAAGAAGAGGCAGAGGTGGAAAGGCATAGACATGAAGGTTTTTCCAACTGAAAGACAGAGCATCCACTTTCCAAGCTGTGTGATGAAACCCCTTTGTGCAATACTTTGGCAGCTGGTGGTTTAGTGGAGAAGCGAACAGATCTATGTCTGGAGTTCCCCATGACACTGTCAATTTCTGAAATACATGAAGATCCAGTTTCCACTCGTGGGGATCCATGATTTGTCTGCTTAACACATCTGCTAGGGAGTTCTGTGCTCCTGGCAGAAACCTTGCCTGAAGAGTTAGTTGCAGGCTTAACGCAGTCTCCCATAAAATCATTGCTTGCCTGCATAGAGGATAAGAATGTGTTCCCCCTTGCTTGTTGATGTACCACATGACAGTTGTGTTGTCTGTTAGAATCAACACCTGCCCTGGAAGAAGTAACTCCTTGAAAGCTATCAATGCAAACTGGACTGCTAACATCTCCTTCATGTTGATATGTAGATGCTGTAGTCTGGCAGGCCACTTGTCTTGTATCCACTTTCCATTTAGATGAGCTCCCCAAGCAGTGTCCGAGGCATCTGTCGTTAAAACCTGACTCGCCTCTGGCCGGGTCACAGAGAGTCCCTTGTTTAGGTGACATTCCTGAGCCCACCACAAGAATTCCTTTTGAAGGCAAGGTATTATTTGAATGACAGTGTCCAAATCCTGGCAGTGCTGTGTCCATACATTTTGAGATACCATTGCAGCTTCCTCATATGCAGTTTGGCATTGGGAAGCACCAGAATACAAGATGCCATGAACCCTAATGCTTGAAGGACTGTCCTTGCAGTCAGCACGGACTGATGAGATAGTTGATGGAAGTAAAGTGACAGACTCTTTTGTTTGTCCGGGGTTAAAAGGCCATCTGGGCTGCTGTATTCAGTCTCACACCCAGAAAGCACATGTCTTGAGAGGGTACTAGACTGGACTTTATTTCGTTCACAGAATACCCCAGGCATCTTAGCACTGCTATGACATATTCCAGATGCTGTAAAGGTCTTCCTTGTCTTGAGCCAGAATCAGGCAGTCGTCCAAGTAAGGATAGATTTGAATGCCTTGAAGCCTGAAGTAAGCTATCACTGGAGCCAGAACCTTTGTGAATACTCTGGGCAGTAGATAAGCCAAAGGGCAATGCAGAGAACTGATAATGAAAATCTCCAGTTCGAAACCGCAGATACTTTCTGCAACCTAGCCTTATAGGCACATGAAGGTAAGCTTCCTTGAGATCCAAAGTTACCATCCAGTGATCTTTGCCCAGCAGAGGTAACAGTTGTTGTAACGTCAACATCTTGAACTTGGGAATGTCCAGATAAGTGTTGAGGATAGATAAATCCAAAATTGGTCTCCACGTGTTCCCCTTCTTTGGTACTAGGAACAGGCGAGAATAAAATCCAAAGCCCCTTTCTGATACAGGGACTGGCTGAATGGCCCCTATCTGGAGTAACTGAGAAATTTGCTTGTGAGCCTCTTTTCTTTGTGGAGGAGGAACATCTGGCATGCCTTTGAAAGGGGCAGTGTGTGGAAATAAAATCTGTAACCGTGATGAATGATATCCAGCACCCATCTGTCTTGAGTGACTAAATCCCAATTTTCTTTGAAAAGAGACAGTCTTCCTCCCAAAGGAGCTGCCAGACGAGAATCCACTGGCAGCTGAAAAGGCAGGTCATTGGGTCTGCTTACGAAAGGACTGACCCCTGCCCTCACCAGAAGTCTGAGCAGGTGAACTGTCTGATCTAGGCCTAAACGAACCTTGAGCCCTGCCCCTACCACGCCTAGACCTACCCCTAGACTGGGAACCATAAGCAGGATATGTCCACCCCTTAGCAGGCCAATTTCTACTAAACTTCGGAGGCTGCACCTGCAAAAAATCTTTAACAGTCTGCATAGACTTAGCTTTGTCCTCCATTTTCTTTAAAACTGCTTCCACAGGCGGTCCAAACAACACATCAGACTGTAAAGGAGCATCCAAAATCCTGGTCTTAACATGCTCAGCTAAATTCTGATCCTTCAACCAGGCATGTCTGCGAAGAACAGAACTAGTAGCAGCCACCCTCGAGGAGGCCTGAACAGCATCAAAACCACACTGCAAAGAATGCTTACCCACTTGTTCAGACACATGAACCAAATCCAGCAATTCTTTACACTCAATACCTTCCGCCAAAGCATCCACCTTAGATTTCAATTGTGAAAGGAGATAATTTTGATATTTTAGCATATGAAACTGACAATTCAACGCCTCATGGCTAGAGTGGAGGAAGTATACTTTCTTACCCCACCTATCTAAAGCCCTTGCCTCTTTATCAGAGGGTACAGGATTTTTAACCACAGAAGCTTTAACACCTTTAGGCCCCTGAGAAACAGTTTCTGGGTCCGGCCTAGGACTCTTAAACAAATACTTATGAGCTTCGGGCACCCTATAATACCTATCAGGCTTAACAGGAGCAGGAGGCAAGGAGTCAGGGTTCAGGGAAGCCTCTGCAAAACATCCTCCACCACATTCAACACAGGAGGAATAGCTAAGGGCCTATGCTGGGGTAAAACAAGAATTCCTAAGCCTTTTCCTGAATCAGAGTAATCCTGGCCTTCCCATTTAAAGTGCTCCCTCATGGAGTGAAGAGTCTCTGAAAATGAAAAATCCTCAGGAGGAGAAGCTGTAGGAGTGGAATCATCCACATCAGAATCAGAATAAGTAGGAAACTCTTGCAAGTCTTCCACAGAAGACTCTGAAGCCTGTGAACACTGTTCAAAACTATCAAACTCCTGTTCCACCCTAGGCCTCTTATCAGGCGGGGCATAGAGCCTCTAATCAGAGTAATCAAATCTTCTGCCATTTTAAGCATATGTTTCTTAGGCACAGAGCCCGAAATGCTAGGAGAAGCCCCCACAGAAGCTGAACTTGGCCTACCTCTAAAAGAAGCTTTGGCAACAGAAGGAGAGGCCCTAACTACCTTGGGAAGAGAGGGAAGAACAGTTACCTGAGAAGCCCCTCAGCCTGGCCTACCTCCTGAGAGGGCACATCCTGTAACAATAAAGTATCTGCCTGAGACTCCATAGAGACTCCTGGCAAAACCTCTGGCTCCCTGAGCCTTCTAAAGAACCGACGTCCGGGACTGCCGGTTCCTCACCCTAGGCTTCACTGTTTTGTCCTTGCGCTTCTTGGATGAAGCGCCGGAGCATCCGACGGCATATTATAATTGCAACGCTTCCCAAACACTAACCTAGCACAATCTAGCCTCCTCTTAATAGTGCGCTTGTTAAATCTAGCACAAGAGCGGCAACCAACAACGCGTGCTCAGGCCCTAAACAAGGTATACACAATGTATGATAATCCCTATGCGGTATCTGCTTCCCACAAGAAATACAGTTAGTCACTTTTTCTGACATCCGTTAAATACTGAGGCAAGAAAACCAAAATGTTCCCAACGGGGTACTTAGCCAACTCTGTTTCGGTCTGAAACTCCGGTTTCGGAAAATCTCAGAACGCCAACCTGCACTCGCAAAATTGCTTCTGCATCGGACCATGCGGCAAAAAAGACTGAGGAAATGACGCCGGTCATGCACATTAGTACCCTGCCGCACTGACGCCAGTTAAAGGCGCCATGACCGACGCCAGCCTTATACTCTGGTATTCGGGCCGACTGGGACGCGGACTATACCCAATTGTCAGGACTGCAGCAATGGAAGACGAAGAACATCCGATACGGACGGATAGGTGTGATGATAAATAAAGCAAACCGAAAGCAACAAACTTTGTGCAAGGTACTTTGTGGTCAGGGCCCAGGCAAGGAAAAAAGTACAAATAAAAATTGCTTTTCCACAAGAAATTTACCACAAGAATGCAATTATTAACTTTTACTAACATGTAAGGAGGCAGAAAAAGGTCGGGGCTTTTATTTTTAGCTAGTTGAAGTCTTCGGTTCTGAAAGAAAAAAAAAAAAATTTCATGAGAACCGGGCCTGGCCTAAATGTTTCTGCTTCGCACCACATGGCAAGAAAGACAAGAAAGATGGCATCAGCTGCATGTTTTATACCCCTTATACCCTGACGCACATGGAAAAAGGAAAAGGGGACAGCAACCGACGCAGGACCCAAGACTTTGTTAATCAGGCTGACTTTGGGCTACTGCAAGCAGATAACCCAAATGTGATGACTGCAACAGTGAAACACGAAGAACATCTCCCTGAGTCTCTTTTTTGACTGAGGATAGTCCTGATATTCCCATTGGAAATGCTCCCTTAAGGTATGCAGGATTTCCCCAAAGGAAAAGTCCTCAGGTGGAGAGGCTGAAGGGATGGATTCCTCTGCATCAGAATCCTTATAAGTAGAGAGGGGTTGCATATCTTCATATTCAGATGCATTAGAGTCATTGGACTCCTGTTCAGGTAAGTCTCTTTTTCTTTTGGAAGGGGTAGCCTGGCTTCCCCTAATAAGCATTATAAAGTCTTCTGCCATTTTAAACATTTGAGACTGAGGCAAGGAAGCATGGGCCTGAGCTTGGGTCATCATTTTTTTGGGTGTGGTTCGTATCCTGGGCCTTAGAAACTTGGTTGTTTTTGATAGAACTGAAGAATTGAAAAAAGTCGTTGGTCTGTGTCGAGTATTGGTAGTGCGAAGTACTTCCTCGGAAGCCAGTGCCTACTCAGCAGCTCTGAACCCATCCAAGGTAGAGACATTTGCAGGATCCTTAGTCGAAGAGTCTCGCAGCATTCCAGACACTGAAAGGGCCTTGGTAGCGGCCTGCGAATCCACTGAAGCGGGCATCAGGGGCACGAAAGCGCCTCAGTGAGGACCGGAGAACTGATGACTAGCTTAACAGAAGTGTCGTCCGGCAGTTTTGAACCTGTGCGGTCTGTCTCTGTCCTTTTCCTTATGTTTTTTTGGAAGATCAGTAGTCAGATGGCTTACCGAAGCCATATTGGAATTAAAAGACTGACAGCGAAAATATCTAGCTACAATAAGGGCCAGACGATGTATAGTTATGGCGTTGAACAAAGCACAAAATCGACAGTAGGGGACGTTGTGGTCTGGGCCTAAACAGGTGATGCAGTAAGAATGGAAGTCTCGGTGTGGTATTTGCTTTCCACAGGCAAGACAATTGCTAACTTTTTCTGACATCGGTTAGAGCAAGAAAAAAGGATCCCCAATGGGGTACTTAGCTTTAGAAGACTTCAACTTCAATTCAGAAATGAAAACTCAGGTAGCGGCCGACTGTCACTCGTGCAAACTGCTTCTGCTCTGGGCTCCTCTGCAAAAAAGACTGATGTAATCACATCAGCTGCCTAATTTTATACCTCTGACAACCTGACATCAGTCCTGCAGTGACAGCAACTGGCGCAGAAATACTAAGCCTCTGGTATTCAGGCTGACTGAGGGCTACACCAGGCAGGATAACCTAAATGTGATGACTGCAACAGTGAAACACGAAAAACATCCACATTTCAGTTTTCTGCATTAACACTCTACAGCTTTCAAAAATCACAAATGATATTTCAATGTCACTCTGCATTAACAATGTTCAACAAACACGCATCACCTAGCTACTGAAATCTGTCTCACTAAGGTAGAAAGTTATCAAAGCACCAGTTCTTTTTCATTACACGAAAAGCTCTATCAGCGTAGATCTAGGTTTCACATATTTAACTTCTGAGTTTGGCAGTGGCAAGCATTTCACAAGTGCTACACCCCTATCATGTTTTTTGCAAACTCTGTCCACTTTGCCATCTTGGTTTTCATATATTCTATCGAACCCATTCTGTCTTCACCTTAAAAATACTACACAGCCTCAAATTTACCACCATCACAGTTAACTGGTGCTCAACCTGATCAATTTGATTACTGTCTCAAATGGCTTATACTTTATCTCACATGCTTTCTAATGCCATCCAATTTACAGTGCTTTACATATACTACAGACAGTCAAGTACCACAATTCAACCCACGTGGCGTCCAATCTATCTGTGACCACCACAACATTCAAACTTTTTTTTGATTCTCTACTTGCTGGACATTAAGAACCGCAGCCTCATTCTCTTTCCAGCTCACAACTGCACACGAGTCTCTTGTCCTATGCCCTCTTTAAATGCCTCCAATAGTTACCTCTCCACATCCACATTAGTAGTTCAAGGGTCTATAACTCTATCTATTAGCTTTGCAGACCCAGGGATTAACTGGTCCCTAAAATCTACTGTCTGTGCCCTTCACTCCTTCACTCTTCTCTTCAGCCTTCATCAAGGGGAACTACTTCATAGGTTGGTACTAGGCTATTGGCCCTAAGGCCAATGCAAGCCTAACCATAACAATTCCCTGGAAATTTTTTCCCACAATATTTACTTCTCTGGGCCCCTGTCTAGCAGGGCGACTGACATGATCCCCGGGGTGAATTTCCTATCTCCCATCCAATCATCAAGGTTCCTTTTGAAGAGGGCCAGTGAGGCGCTCTGCTTGACATGTATGGGCAGTCTATTCCAGAGTATGGGGAGTCTCTGGGTCAGAAACCTATCCCTCCAACATGTTTTGTTCATTGTGATGATAAGGTTTAGATCCCTGGAGCGTGTGGCACTGAGGGATTGGGATTTCTTTAAGTGGAGCATGTCCAACAGCTCCGGGTTTGACATGGCCTTGTATGTTAAGCAGAGATCGCCTCTGAGTAGATGATATGCCACAGAGTATAGCTGGAGTTTTTTTTAGACGGTCAGCATATGGCATCTGCTTTAGGCCTGTGATTCTTTTAGTGAGGTATTTCTGTGGCCTCTCCAGCTATTGCAGATGTCTTGTGAGGTACATACCAAATGGGGCATTATACTCTATAATGGGTCTAATGAGGGAGGAGTACAGTGGGACAATGACCTCCTTTTTTCTGGATGAAAAACCGTTAGTGATGAGGTGTGCCACATAGAAGGATTTCCTGACTGTTGTGGCGACGTGGTTATCGAAAGTGAGACCACTGTCCACTTGTGTCCCCAAGTCTCTCATCACACTTTCGATGTTTAGTGTCCTGCCACCTATGTGGTAGTTCATGGGTACATGATTTTTTCCAAAGGGGATAAGTATACATTTCTTGGCATTAAGCTTGAGCCTATGGCTCTGGCACCAGGCATCTGTTTCTGTAAGGCCCTTCTGTAGAATATCCACATCATTTGAGGATTCAATAATGGCTCCCAGTTTGCAGTCATCTGCAAACTTTGTTAGCCAGAGTCCCTTAGTGTTGGCCTGTACTTCAGAGAAGTAGATGCCAAACAAGAGTGGTCCCAGGACTGAACCCTGAGGTACTCCATTTGTCACTTGTCTGAAGCTGGATTTGGAGTCGGCTACTTTTACAGTCTGGGTTCTGTCAGTAAGCCAGTTGGCAACCCATCGATTGACGTAGGGATTTATGACCAGCTTAGTAAGTTTATCTATGATTCCAGAGTGGGGGATGGTGTCAAAGGCCATGGCGAGGTCCAGATAGGCTGTGTGGACCGCCTTACCCTCGTCCACAGCTCTGGAGACCGATTTGAAGAAGTCACTCAGATTCAGGAGACAAGATCTGCCCGTCACAAACCCAAACTGGGTGGGGTCCAGTGTTTGAAGGTGGCCAATGTCTTTGTTTATAAGTTCCATGATAATGCGGTTCCATGCCCTTGCTGATCAGGCTCGTCAGACTGATGGGACGGTAGTCCCCGGGATCCAAGGCGGATCCCTCCCTTGTGGAGCGGGATAACTGTAGCTGTGCGTCACTCAGTGGGCATGAAGCCTGAGGTGAGGCTATGATTAAACATGACACTTAGGTGGGGTGCCAGTTCATTTTGTGCTCTGATTTTCCTGGTGGAGACTGGTTGTAGAGAATGATGACTGTGACACTAAAGCGATGTCTTCTGCAGGCAGCCTATTGCAAATCCCTGTCCCAACACCACAGCTGGAGCATGCAGTTAAAGGGCAAGGGAGAAAATATGAAAAAAAAAATCCTCAAACTACCCCTGGTGGATGTCTAAATAATGACCCCTCCTGGTCAACCCACACCCTGGTGAAAAGGAATAAAAAAGTACATCGACTAGGAGGGGACAGATGAGCCACACACACTGGGGGTAGAGTATAAAAAAATCTGAATTTTTTTTATCTCAATATAATCTTGTGCAAAAACACAATGCCCCCCTCACCCATCCTCTATCTTATGCACTCTAGTGAAAAGAATTCCAGGTCCTCTAGTCTCTGCTCACATCCCTTCCACATCACATTTTTCTAGTGGTTCTTCTATGGACTCCCTCTACCTGCCTGTTGTCCACCTTATTATACAGTTTCCAGAAATGCACATAGCGCTTGGCATGTGGCATGATCAAGGCCTAGTACAGTGGAAAAATACCTTTTTGTTTTTGGAGCCTTTATCCCTTACACTGCACCCCAGTACTCTGTCTACTACAGGCAGTGCTTTCCCAGTATGTTCCTAGAGGTCTAATCCAAGTGTGTAACATCCCAAAATCCTTTTCTTACTCGTCTATCAGATCCACTTTCCCCAAGTGAAACTTCACATGGGGCTACACAGTACTTTGTATCTGTCTGCAGTGAAATGCAAATTCCAGTTTTCTGCTCACTTGGTCAGCTTTTCAAAATTCTTCCTTAGACCCAGACTCCATCTTCCATTGCTGCACTTATCTTTGTGCGGTCAGGAAAGAGTGGCTTAGATCCCTCTTCCCTCAAATATACCTGAAAACAAATACAACAGAGGCTGCTCGGCTTATGACCATTTCCTGGAGTACTGCAGTAGTCACTTACCTTACTCTGTCACTCACCTCTTGCTTCAACCTTCCCTGTCTTAACCTTCAACCATGCAGTAATACAGTTCCTTAACCTTGCTCCTGCCTACAACCCCTGCAGGATATTTGTCTAGCAGCGGCTTACATAGTTCTGACTAAAATACTTTGGTGATGTCCAGGCAGAACACATTTATTAGTAATCCCTCTGTAAAGTTCTCTTATAACCCAACTGTAAAAAGTGATCAAGTTAAATACCAACTCCTTCTGGCCAAGGAAAATAGCTACTACTCTATACGCAGGTGACTTCTTGTAAACCAACATACTTTTCATTCAATTTTCTCTACATGACTCTCCCTACAACCTTTGTTAGGTCAACAGGCCAGCAGCTGTCCAGATGTTTTCCAAGTCAATCCATATAAAAGTACCGCTTCCAGTCTTCAGAGGCATGTATAGCCAGTGATTCCTGAGGACCCTAGAAAGCAGACCATCTAGTTCCTGTGCCTTATCCTCTTCCCCCTTAGGTAATGAAGTCCCTCCCCACCTCCTCCAGCCCGATGTCTGTCAACAGCTCTCCCCACTCTGTCCTACCTCCTTCCCTCACAGTATGGCATCATCCACTCTCTCTTTCGGGAAGATTGAAATAAAGTACTCAGTCAATGCATCTGGTGACATGGCTCTAGTGACTGAAGCTAAAGTGAGAAGAAACTGATCTGTTTCAGTCAGAAGGATTCAATAAGAGACTTTTGTGCTCCTTTTCCTGCACTCTGATTTTAACTCACAGAATCAGTAGACATGCCAAGGTGGAGTAAAGTTAACTATTTACTTTTAAGAGCAGAAAACTGCCTGACTGGGAAAGTCAGGATGATGCACTCATGACTCTAGAGTGAAAAAAAAAGGCTCAGCAATTCAAAATTTCTTCAAAAGTAAAGTAAAATAATACAGTTTAAGTTTAAAAGAACTCCAAATCTATGACAAAGTAAGCGCTACTCCCAAACTCTGACCAAAGAAATTAGAGCTTAAATGTGCTAAGACTGTAGAAATTCTCAGACAGCTAATATGAAAGATCATATAAATGTCTGTCATGACGGCTAATGTAAGCCTAGACTGGCGGGATAACAGGGAACAAACCATCTCATTTGCAGAATAGCACCATGAGAATAAATCAGCTTTTGCAGGAGTACAAGAATGCTCTGACTGCATACAATTCCTAGTAAACTCAACTTGAAAAAAAATCTACCCCTAGAAAAGACTTTCAAACTGAAATCATCAGCCCAGCAGAAAGGACTACTCAGTGAAAAGTTTTCTGACAAAACAATCCTGCAGAATGATACCAGTCTAACTTAATACCCTAAATTCAAACCTTTGCAAAACTCCAGACTGGCTCCACAAATTCTGGTGACTGACAAATCCCCCATTCACCTCCACGGCCTGTCACCAACTAAATTTATACCACTACATGCATACATTTACAAGTGTAAAGCCTGGTCAATCAGTACCTCTGAACTATGAGTTTGACAAAACTGGATTTGTAAGTTAGCCTTTAAACAGTCCAGTGGCACTAATATCAGTCAGACTACCAGACACCTTAAATCGGTCCTGCACTATATTAGAGCACTGGCTCCACTGAGATGGGCCCCGATAGTCCACTGAAAGAATTAACTGGATACACATTTTCAGATGGACTGCAGTCAATGAAGACACAGCATGTTCAAGGGAATGCAGACATTTTTGCAGTGTACCCCAACTAAAATGTAAACAGCAAAAATCATATGCCTGCAAAAAAATAAAACTACAACAAGAAAGTAAGGACATTGCCTGTTACATACTGAAGATGTAAATTTTGCTGAGTATGATTATTTTGAACTTAATGTTCCCAAATGTACAACTAATGCATACATTTCTTTTCTTTATAGGATATCCCCAAAGTATGATGGATCAAACATTTCAACAAGCAAAATACCTCTCAAACATGAACCCTGAAGTAAGACCACAATCACACAGCAAAAACACAATCCACTCAAGCTGCCATTTAACCACAGAACCACTTATTTTTACACATCCATCATTGCTACCTTACACTGGCATTTCCTTGTCCCAGCCACCCATTATATCTTATTGACCACCCAACCTAAAAAAAAAAAAAAAAAAAAAAAAACTTCTGGCAAGGAACAGACCAGACAGCACAACTCCAGCAATTCCTATCAACTTGCTGTGACACCTGCAAACATATCTGCACTTCTACCCAAATTTGAGGGCCCAGGGGCATCTTCCATAATGCAATGAAGTTCTGAAGTACTTCTAGCAATGTGCTATACATTGTGTTATCTACATGAAATGTACTAGTGTCTATGCTGGAGAAAACAGGAAAGTTTTGCCAACCATTTCAGGAATACTAAAGGGTAGTCAGAAATGCTGACACTGAAAAACTCATCACATCTCACTTTAACACTAATGATAACTGTCAATGACTTATCTATGTTCTCCCTCCATCAAGTCTGCTTCTCTTGTGAACTTTCTTTTCCATGCCTTACATTCACTATGCTACGTTAAATAAAATTCCTCCTCTTTTTGTCCTTTTCCTCATTCTACTCAAACCTCTTTGTCTTCCTCTCGCAGCTTTCTCTCCACACCCATAAACATACAAACATCTCATGTGTGTGTAATACACACAAAAAGCAGCACTTCGACAGCAACCAAGTGGTGTAAAATAAATACAACCAAACCAAACGCTGTGCGCGTGGTGCTGCACGGCCGGAAGATACCATACGAAAACACAGTTGGCCAGCAGAAATCAAGGCCACTAACACAAAAACATTAGTGGATGAAAAGACTAAAATAAATACTGCAGAAACCAGTAACATCCAACACCACTGTGCAAGGAAATGTATAATGTTATTTAAATAAAAACATAAAAAATAAAGGTAAGCACTTTCACAACACAAAGTTGTTTCTTCAGACCACTCAAAACATGCAACAAAAACTCAACCTTATACAGTTAAAACAATTGACAAAGTACCCAAAAAAGAACAAAAAACAATTAAAACATCAACTAAAAATCAATTGTGTACAATTAATAATCTCAACTATCCTACCAATCACGAAATAGTACAAATGTTGTCCCATCAAAATGTTTCAAAAACACTAACATCCTATCAAAAGACAATGAAATCAGTATCATGATTGGTTGAAACTGTCATGAATAAAATAAATGACCAATGAACAAGAATTCAATATATGTTCAAAAAAGTCATGTACTTGTCATCAAATACGAAAAATTCCACAGTCTAACATGGTTCTTATTGCATTAAAGCATGGATATTTCAATGCTTGTGACAGTTTCACATCACAATGCTGCAAACACCCTTCACAAAGGCATGAATAAACTTATTGGAAAAACTCACTCAAATAACTTTACATGCTGTTCATTAGTGCAGCATTCATCTAGCACAAAAATGGTGCAAATTTCCAGCAGCATCAGGAACCCTTCTTGAGAAACCCTTTCAAAACTTTCCGAAAATAATCGAGAGCAACCCTTGGGCGAAATCATAACATTAAAAACATCTTTGGTGGCCTTATTAGTATATACATTAATTTAATGCAAAAAAAAAAAAAAAAAACCTTTTGAAATAGCTTTCTAAAAGTAATCGCTGATAACTCACGAATAAAATCCTAACATCATAGCCATCATAACAGTAAGACAATAGCAACCAATAAGCGTTAAGAATAGCAAACAAACTTCAATCAAAAAACCTCTTCAATAATTTGCTAGAATATGCTCTAATATGCTATTGGTTGAAAACCCCATGTTACCTCCTATCAAATCAAAGTGGGCAGATGAATAGAAGCCTAACTCAGCAAGATAAATCAACTGGCTCATAAACTGAAAGATGATTAATCTAACAAAATACTCCTTAGACTCTAAGATACAAAGCTTAATGACTGGTTGCATAAAACTCCACCTTAAAGTTATATTATATTTTGATAAAATGATAGCAAGTAACTCACGAATAAAATCCTAATCATTGTGGCAGTCACAGCAATAAGGCAATAACAACCAATAAAGATAGAGAACAACAGAGAAACACCAATCAACAAATCGCTTCAATGATTTGCTAAAATATGCTCTAGTCCCACTGCTATATGTAGAAAACTCAGCTCTGTCTCCTGTCAGATCAAAGTGAGCAGTCCAATGGAGAAGGCCTGGCTCAATTGGCTCAAAAGCTGAAAGCCGATCAATCTAACTACTCCTTAGACTACTTGGTTAGAAAACCAATCAAGTTCATGTCTGGCTAAAATCAGCCTATCAGAGGGCAACTACATGGGCTCCAAAGCCTAAAGCCAATCTATTAAACTAACTGCTGATGGGCTCCAAAGCCTAAAGCCGATCTATTAAACTAACTGCTGATGCGCCTCTAAAAATAAAACTAAACCCAGGTATATCAAAAACACTTAAAAATGATTAAAACATGAAGTTAAAATTTGCAACTGAACACTAGCAGCTATGTTAATATTAACAACAATCCCATACCCAGTGAGAACACTTCCTGATTCTACAGAATTGCTAACAAAGCGATTGGTTGAAAAATGTTATTGCAAACAGCTATTTGTTGTAAAACACACCCCAATCAGGTAAACCATTTCATAGAGAGGACCTATCAGAACCTCTTAGCACAATATCATATAAACTTAAACGACGATTCAGCAGAGCCGATCATTCCAATAAACCAAGAGTCGAAGTACAAAACAAAGCTCCATGACAACACTGAAACATCATCTGTATATTCAAGAAATTATCACTAACATCAACCTTCTGACATAATTGATCACAAACAAAGGAAGCAAATATCAAAGTGGTATCCTCCGCTCAATGCCATCACAAAAACCAGCAGATTAAAGCACCTTCCTAAAGTCAAACTTCAACACAACATATCCAAAACCAGTCACTCATACAGTCTGCAGACACTGGATGGAGAAAAACAGCAATATCCCACACTTAAGATTTAGAACTTAATACAACCAACATATATCTTTCAAAAACAAGCCAATGACAAAATTTTAAAGGAAATGGGACTCCTGACAATAAAGGGATGGGATCTAAATATACGCAAGGTTTATGAGATCAGGAACACTGCAACAATACTTTATGGAGGAATCTTGGGCAAGTAAGTGATGTACACATTGTAAATGCTATACGCTTTGAGTTGGCGTTTTATGGTAGTTTTACTGATTGTGCATCGCTGCAGTGTGATCGTATACATGTGCTCTTTGGTTAGAAATTCACAAAGTTTTTTGTTTTCTGAGGGTCCTTACGATGGTTTGAAATGTGATAAGATGTTTGTTTACAGTGAATGCTGAAATAAGAATGCATTACTGGTTTTAAATTGCATCTGAATGTCGTAATGTGTTTAATCTGCTAAGAGGCAATTAAGGCTTAATTTAATTTAATTTAATTTAATGAGCCCGCCAAAAGTTGTGTTATTTAAGTACTTTGAAATTACTTTGTGTTTTGTATCTGATGAAGCATAGTCTAACTATGCGAAAGCGCTCATCCTGTGTTTCCAATAAATGATTTTTTACACTTTTATCGTGGATATCTTCAGTTTGAATTGTGTTTGACTTGGAACTTGTTTACAGAAGGTATTTGTTCGTGGTGACTGTTCTCATTTTTTGGACTTCATTACTGGTTTTGTTTGGTGAGAACGTCTTTAGTATTGAGTTGTGTTCTACATACATTTTGGGTTCGTTTTGCATCTTGTTCACAACTCAACACACACGATGGAAGGCCAGAGTGTTGGGACTGCTTCTAATCCAGGGCCGAGGGACTTGTCTCGTTTGTGGACGGATTTATTCGTATGTGAATTAAACCCTTTATTGTCACTGGACTTAAATGAAGTAGGGACCCACAGGTCGACGATTGGTAATGGAGAAAATCTACAGGAATTTAATGAACAACTTAAAATGCTGGAAAATAATCTTTACCAACTTCAAAGATACATGTGGCAAAGATTACATTTAGAAGCTTGCTTGCACCATAAGGTAGTCCCCAGAGGCATGCGGGTTTTCTGCATGCCTACGTATGGGGACTCCCACCCTTTCTTATTAAAGCAATGGCAAGACTTGAATATAGGCCTGGGATTTGACTATGTAAAATTACTTCTGAATTACTTTTCTCCACTGGAAACTGATCTTCGTGCTAAAACTGATGTACTTTACCAAAGGATAGTGGATAGTTTCAGCTCAGAGTATTGCCTAGAGAAACTTCAATTGACTTTTACACATGTTAAATCTTTTGGTGAAAGACTGTGTAAGACCAAACAGCATAAATTAAGGAGAGATCGTTTGGACTTCCAGAACGGTCATGTCTTTGTATGGCCTAGGCACCAGGATGGTCAGGCCAACTCTATGCAGAATGCACAGAAGCACAGTAACGTGACAGCGAATGCAGAATCTACTAATAATCTGTTTCAGCAGCTTAACAATTCTCAATTCATTCCACAGTCAGTGGTTTCTTCTAATAGGGTCAGTGCTCTGGACCCTATAGATTTTCCAACCACAGATACACCTCCACCCAATCAAGAGGCCTTACAAGGACATAAGAATCCAGGAGCAATACCCAAAAGCAACTATGTATCAGGCACCTCGAATCCACCTTTTTTACCCTATCAAAGGAAGTTTGCCCCCAATTCCAGGGGGAGATCCAGCAGCAGGGGACCAAGAAAACGGAAGTTTTCAGAAGAAGGCAACATGGTCAACAGAAGAACCCGAAATTGACTCTTGTGTTTAATTTTTCTAGCTATAATATGGACACAGCTATGCATAGCCTTCTCAATAGAGGGCTTACATTTATTCCGTCAACTAGATCATCACTAGAGGACACTTTATTGGATTTAAGACTATTTTGTAGACGGGTTTGCCTTAAGTTGCTTTTCTCTACCGTTGAGACTGGGATGACTGAGGGAATGAAATCCGGTGTTATATTTAAAAACAAAAGTACTTTTACACCTCCCATACATCCAATAGTGCAATGCTTTTTGGATCTATGTGAGAGAGATTTTTATGCACTGTTTTCTATGGCATATAAAAATATAAAAGGAAGGTTTTGTAATCTCAACAGGGAAGAATTTCAAGCTCTGGCTAAATTGAGAAGTGATGATAATTTGATTGTGAAACCTGCTGATAAAGGGGGGGGGTGTAGTGTTAATGGATGTGGATGATTATGTGAATAGTATGAGGCTGTTATTGTCTGATCAAAACACCTATAAACGCATTACTGCACAGCAGGCCTCCTCTATTATATTAACAGTTCAAGATAATGTATATGACCTATTACTATGTAGACAAATTAGTGTAGAAATGTATGAATATCTGTTAGTATCTGATCCAGTCATTCCCATCGTCAAGGGTCTCCCTAAGATCCATAAAGAGATCTGGCCTGTACCGATGAGGCCTATTGTAGCGGGTGAAGGGTGGGTTACCGCCCATATATCGATCTTTCTGGAAAGCCTCCTACATCCAGTAGTGAATAATTGCCATACTATCCTTAGTGACACTTACCAACTTATAGATAGCCTTAAGGGCCTACATCTAGAAATGAGAGACACAGAGTACCTCCTCATAACCATGGACGTGGAGAAACTTGTTACCTCAATCCCCAATGATATAGGGATACAGTACATCAGAGAGCTTCTACACACAGAAACTCAATTCTCAAATGATAGAATAATATTGATAACTCAGCTTCTCGATATAGTGCTTAACAACAATGTATTCATTTTTGAGAATGACTATTTCCTACAGGCATGGGGGGTTGCCATGGGCACCCCCTGTGCCAATACCTATGCTAACTTAGTGGTTTACTGGTGGGAAAAGTTGTTTCTATTTACCCACGAATTCTCTAGATGTATAAGATTTTACAGAAGGTTTGTAGATGACATACTTATATTTTGGGAAGGCACGGTTGACAGTTTCCAACACTTCCTTGGTTATCTACAAACCACAACTGATTTCTTAAGGTTTACAGTAGAGATTTCAGGTTATGAGGTTAATTTTCTTGATGTCACACTTAGATTGACTAAAGAAGGTGAGGTTGTCACTAGGATCTATAGAAAAACGGTATGGAAAAATGCACTGTTAGCACCCGATAGCATGCATCCAGCTTACACCTTTCGTGGTATAGTCACCAGTCAATTCATCAGAGTATCCAGACTCTGTCAAAATAGAGATGATCTTTTAAAAGAAGTTAACAACATGGAATCTCTGTTTAGAGACAGGGGGTATGACATGAATATGGTTAGAAGGGTGAGAAATGAAATCATTGGAGATTTAGAGCATGATGCTAGCATGGAATTTTCCACTAAAAGAGGATACAGGATGGAAGCCACTACCGGCTCCAATACTTATGGAAAAAGGCTTAGTTATGTAATTAAATTTACCAATGAGGTGGAGAGTGTTAGAAGTGTGATAAGGAAGCATTGGAATGTTCTTACAGTAAATAAAGAGATCAGTAATATTGTAGGTTCTACACCAACATTTTGCTATAGCAATAGCAATAATCTCAAGAGGCAACTGTGCAATGACCGGCAGGTTACGAACATAGGAAAGTCCACCAGTTTAACACTAGGAGATTTGGTAAGAAAAGGAACATATCCCTGTTTACACTGCCCTAGGTGTAATAGTATAAGCAGTGTACAGCTTTTCCAACACCCCAGCATGAATTTTGTCTTCAAACCTAGATATTATGCTGATTGCAACACCAAAAATGTGATTTATCTGGCCACCTGTTCTGTTTGTACTGCATTTTATGTGGGTCTCACTAAGAGAAGGTTAAGGGACCGTATCTACGACCATCTCTATGAGATCCGCAAACAGGAGGACACAAATGCTTTGGCCAGGCATATTAAAGAGTGTCCCTCTCATTCTTTTACATTCAGGGCATTGGATATAATCACTCCAACCTTAAGAGGAGGGAATATTGAACAAAGATTGGCTAGAACCGAGCTACATTGGATACTGAAATTAGCGGCACATATTCCACCAGGGCTGAATGGCTCCATTTCTTTAAAACCTGTGTTACTTGAACGTAGATGAAGCTTGTGACTGTGCCCTAGAATTATATATTCTTATACTATTTGATAATGTCATGATAGTATTAGTGAGCACTAGACTTTCTTTTGAATTGTGGTATGCATATGTAGGCCTTTAATCATTCATAGCCCTTTATGAGTTGAGATATAAGTATTCAATGGTAGGGACATACTACCATCTTGAAAATTTGCAGTGGACTATTATAGGTTGGATTACTTTACAATTCATTAAATTTAACACTATGATCTGTATCTCATAACATTATGTATGTTTATGGATGTAAACTAGGTAAATACACTTCTTTTGGTATCCATGATATAGACTTTTTATTATATATTTTATATTGTAAATATGTTTTATAACAAATGTATATTTAGTTGATATAATGATTTTTGAGATCTGGTTTTTGAACTAGTATAGTTTCATTTGGTATACATTATGTACATACATATTGAGGTGGCACATCTTTAACATAAGATGTATGCTAAACAGCAGTCGCCTTGAGTGTTGTAATATTGTCGCACATCATCATTTGTGTTTTTTATAGCATGATTTTTGTGTGAAGTTTTTGAACAAACACTTTAAACATTGTTATTCAGATGTGTATGTACATATATACATTCTTTTTTATTAAGGACATAGTTATCTTATACATGTTTATTGCATTGATATGCTTTTATTGCATATTTTGGTATATGTTTATATTTATATCCACATATACTTCCATATATATTTTGTAGCAATCACTGCTATGAAAATTATGGTGATTTTATGGAATTTCTGGTAATTTCTTAGATATATAACATATCTTTTAATCTATGACTCAATAGTCAAAGGTAAGGGCTTTATGGTTAAATATTGATTTAATAAGCATTTTGTAATATGATTCACTCCATTGTGTAAGAGATTGATTGAGATATTTGGAACCATTAGGTGTGCTCTCTAGTATTCCACTAGAGTACTATTGTATGTGCCCGTAGTGACTTTAGCTTCACTTCTTTATATATCTCTCTACATCTATTTAGTGAGACACTTATGCATGTTCTAAAATATAGGAATATGAAAGATGCTTTTATGTAGGCTTTAAATTATAGGAATTAGGATCCTTATGAAGTGCAAATTTGTATTAACGCTGACCTATATTGAATTTCTTTAGCCGACGGATTGAAGTGTCTTGCAGTAGGACCGGGGGGACAACTTCTTAAAATAGGAGGTATTCCTTACTGAGCACCTTGACATGTGATGCCAATAGCAAATGGCGTGAGGTTCAACTCGCAGCAGTTGACAGGTTATTGACGTTTTTTCGTGGAGTTTTATTCCGCTGATGAATGGTGTCTAAACATTTGTTTTTCATGGGACTCCTGACAATAAAGGCATGGGATCTAAATATACGCAAGGTTTATGAGATCAGGAACACTGCAACAATACTTTATGGAGGAATCTTGGGCAAGTAAGTGATGTACACATTGTAAATGCTATACGCTTTGAGTTGGCGTTTTATGGTAGTTTTACTGATTGTGCATCGCTGCAGTGTGATCGTATACATGTGCTCTTTGGTTAGAAATTCACAAAGTTTTTTGTTTTCTGAGGGTCCTTACGATGGTTTGAAATGTGATAAGATGTTTGTTTACAGTGAATGCTGAAATAAGAATGCATTACTGGTTTTAAATTGCATCTGAATGTCGTAATGTGTTTAATCTGCTAAGAGGCAATTAAGGCTTAATTTAATTTAATTTAATTTAATGAGCCCGCCAAAAGTTGTGTTATTTAAGTACTTTGAAATTACTTTGTGTTTTGTATCTGATGAAGCATAGTCTAACTATGCGAAAGCGCTCATCCTGTGTTTCCAATAAATGATTTTTTACACTTTTATCGTGGATATCTTCAGTTTGAATTGTGTTTGACTTGGAACTTGTTTACAGAAGGTATTTGTTCGTGGTGACTGTTCTCATTTTTTGGACTTCATTACTGGTTTTGTTTGGTGAGAACGTCTTTAGTATTGAGTTGTGTTCTACATACATTTTGGATTTGCTAAAATATGCTCTAGTCCCACTGCTATATGTAGAAAACTCAGCTCTGTCTCCTGTCAGATCAAAGTGAGCAGTCCAATGGAGAAGGCCTGGCTCAATTGGCTCAAAAGCTGAAAGCCGATCAATCTAACTACTCCTTAGACTACTTGGTTAGAAAACCAATCAAGTTCATGTCTGGCTAAAATCAGCCTATCAGAGGGCAACTACATGGGCTCCAAAGCCTAAAGCCAATCTATTAAACTAACTGCTGATGGGCTCCAAAGCCTAAAGCCGATCTATTAAACTAACTGCTGATGCGCCTCTAAAAATAAAACTAAACCCAGGTATATCAAAAACACTTAAAAATGATTAAAACATGAAGTTAAAATTTGCAACTGAACACTAGCAGCTATGTTAATATTAACAACAATCCCATACCCAGTGAGAACACTTCCTGATTCTACAGAATTGCTAACAAAGCGATTGGTTGAAAAATGTTATTGCAAACAGCTATTTGTTGTAAAACACACCCCAATCAGGTAAACCATTTCATAGAGAGGACCTATCAGAACCTCTTAGCACAATATCATATAAACTTAAGCGACGATTCAGCAGAGCCGATCATTCCAATAAACCAAGAGTCGAAGTACAAAACAAAGCTCCATGACAACACTGAAACATCATCTGTATATTCAAGAAATTATCACTAACATCAACCTTCTGACATAATTGATCACAAACAAAGGAAGCAAATATCAAAGTGGTATCCTCCGCTCAATGCCATCACAAAAACCAGCAGATTAAAGCACCTTCCTAAAGTCAAACTTCAACACAACATATCCAAAACCAGTCACTCATACAGTCTGCAGACACTGGATGGAGAAAAACAGCAATATCCCACACTTAAGATTTAGAACTTAATACAACCAACATATATCTTTCAAAAACAAGCCAATGACAAAATTTTAAAGGAAATAAGGTTGTCAAGTTCATGCCAACATACCAGAGACACCACAAAAGAAGATTTAAGCATCCAGTAAGGATGCACCTGGATGATTTCTAAGGGAAGTGGCACCATGCAATGGCCCCAGGAAAAAAAAAACTTCACATTATTAACAGAACATGCTGGAGAGGATTTCTCTCTCTCAGCTTGTCCTGGAACACCTAGGGATCCCCTAGGAAAGCTTAAGGACCATTGCTGGATATGACTGAAGTCTGGGTCTGTCTTGCTAATCTTGTGATTAAAGTGAGCCTCACCAGAAAATGCAGCTTAGAACATGGGTATATGACCAGAAATTTCACTGGGGGTGTTGCGAAGCTACTTGCTGCTATTCCCTGGATTAAACCTCTTATGATCCCAAAAATGTGACTTTTTACTAAACAAAGCACATCTGGCTGATGGTGTGCTCCTCTTTACAAACATATCACTGATGGTGGTCTTTCCTGGTGTTTTGCTTCTTACAGCAGTGAGAAAAAAAATTAACTGAAGACATGTACAAAGTATCAGAAGTGACGACTTTCTTTTAAAGCTGCTCGAAGTGCTTTAATCTTGCTTTAATGCTGACACTGATGAATCCTGGTGGTTTTCATGACTCTTCCCTTGAGGGGTGTTAAGCCAAAGATTCTCCTGCTACAGACATCCCTGGAGAAAAACAAATAGTCTTTTGCAGACTGAGAAAGAAACGGGGTTATTAGTGTTTGAGGGATGCTAACAGTTTTACATAAAGTGAAGGAACTGACATTGACAGATGTCAAAACACTTCAAATGGGTTCACCTGCATTAGTTTCCAACTGTATTAATCAATGATGCTAGAACTGTTTTCTATCAATCACAGACTACGATCTCTGACCATACAAAATGAACGCGATCAGGAACATTCAACAAACAGCAATGCATTACATCCACGACAGCAAAAATAATCAAAAAGGCTTTACACAGCTAGCAAACACTTAAGAAAAATTAAAATTAACCCATTCACAAAATCAGCAACATCATTTAGGCAGACTCACATTTTTTTTCTTTCTGTACACTGTGCCTTCAGTGCCTCTATTCACAGTACTACCCATACAGCAATTCGACACCCCAGGAAAACTGATATTTTGCTTTTTTAAGCACCTTTATTAAATTATTAACTTAAAACACATACACTACTAGAAAAGAAAGTATACCATATTAACATTTTTTACTTACATAAATTGTATATTGCACGTTTTCTTTACAACTGTCGCTCAGTCCAACACAACATAAATTGCTCAATTCCTTCCTTCCCTTACACACCTCCTCTTGAAAGTTATTCTGCAGGTACTGTTCCCACAAATTTCATCTCTACGTAATTTGCTCCTTCCCTTTCCTAAAGATCCCACTTCTAGTTTAGATTTTGATTTCCTTTTTCTAGAAAATGTTTTTTGGCAACCAACAGAACTAAACTTAATACAGCCTTAGTTACAGCCATTTGCTCACCCAATACTTCTGAAAGAGTACTCTAGGGAAATTGTAAAATATGCCAACACATTACACTCCCAAAAATATTTTCCCCATTGCGTCTTTCTTCCTTTTCACACCTCCAACATTTGCTATCTACCTCTGGAAAATTTTGAAGTCTGCCTGGGGCATAAAAAACCTATGCAAACACTTCCATGCAAAAATCCTAGACCTTCAGGACTATGGTGCATACCTGGGAGACATGCATACGTCCCCCCATTGCTCCTTTGTAAATTGCTTTTCTAGTCTATCACTTCCCAGTCTTTTCTAACATCCTCTGAACGTCTAGCTATTGTGTAATATTTCATATGCCCTACTAATTATCCTTTTTTTAACATTTTTTGTTCTACATTCAACTAAAGAGGTCTATCACTTAGGACTCACATATTCCTTTTTTTCTTTGCCTTTACTCCAATATCAATACCTGGTAGTTAAGGCAGTCTCTAACCTGCAGTTCAAACTTCTTCTTGGCCTCATCCCACTCTATTATCCTTCTAATTATCTGCACCCAATACCTTTGTTCCTTTGTCAGCTTCCCCCACTAAATCCTAGCCCCCCTCTTGACCGTTTTCTGTATCCATATTTACTGTCATCCCTACTGCAAAATCTCCTTGATCCATTCCCATGTTGACTTAGTTCTTAGAAAACTTTCTCCAGCTATATGAATATAATATTTTTTATGGTTATTATTCTCCTTAAGCATCTGCATCCAGACCTGTGCTCTCTCACTACTTATCCCCCACGCTTCATCATCACCACCTGTCTGCTGCTTGTGTTAGTACATGACCTTGAACTGCGTAGCTCCAAAATATCTTTTCAAATCAGGCAATCCTAAACCCCCTAGTTCTACTGGGAGGATCAACTTATCCTACTTAACTCTTTCCCTCTTCCCCTCCAAGATAAATTCTTTCAAATGTTTATTAATTACTGCCCAGAACTTCTCCCCTGGTTGATAAAAAAATATGCCTGACCTGTATACAAAACTAAAGGGACTGAAAACATTTTCACTACTTACGATCCATAGCCATAAAAAGAGCTTTCAGTTTCTCCTTTTTTTTTTCTTTTGTTCAGTCTCTTAAAACACATTAGCAGCTGCCAAAACAGTAGCCTCTTTAATCCATATTCCTAAATACTTCATCTTATCGTGTCCCCGTAAATACGGGTATTGCTGAACTAATTAGCCTGTGGGTACATAATTAATGACTTTAGTCTTTGTTCTACCTTCATTAAAGCTATATCTCGAAAAGACACGAAAATGTCAAAATGTTCCACAACACTGAGACATCCTTTTCTAGATTTATCAAGTACAAAATAATATTTACAAATAAAGAATTTCTGATTAACATAAATTGTGTCCTTGAATTTATAAGGCCCTTATTTTTGTTGCCAATGGTTCCAAATACAAATCAAATAAATGGGAAAGAGGGCACCCTGTTCAAACACAACTTATGAGAGAGGAACCCTTCCACTTTAAGTCCTGCCTCTGATCCTCCATACACCCTCTTAATCTACAGGGAATGCAAATGTTTCAACTGCCTTACTCAAAATCCCAGTTTACTCTGGCAAATGTCTTTCTCTGCACCAAAACCCACCAACAGCAGCAGTATTTTCTTACACTCTACTTCCCTCAGGATCATCACTGTTCCATAAATGTCAAATTTTTGTCTCCGCTCTTCACCCTCTTTGGATAATAAAGCCAACACAGCTTTCTTCCAAGATGTTAGTGCTTCCTCACTTTTAAAATACATTAAACAAAACCCTCCAGGGATCTGCATCACTTTCTTCTTTCCTGTTTTTCACACTTCCACGTGTATACTACTTGTTTCCAGAGGGAAAACTTCCCTAAAGATCAATTATACATCACTGTTTTATCTCTATGGAGAAGATTTAGATTTAGAAGAAAGCAAGCTCTGATCAGGAAGTTTGTCCCCAGAAGGACACTGAGGGTTACAAACACAAGAAAATTAGTAGTGACTACTACCTTCTGATGAATACAGGCTAGCAATGTGTACAGATTCAAGAAAAGTTAGTGTTTGTTTATTTTTTTATTTTTTTTTTCCTGTAGTGGTCCTTTTAAGTCTTCCATAAATATTTCCATTTCTGTTCTTTCAGGGCTTCCAAATTCTTCTGCTCTATACAAATGTTCACTAAATTTCCAAAATATCTCTAATACTTCTAAATAATTACTACCTGCTATACTTTTAATTGCATGTCTAAACCACTATGCTTATGTAAATATCTTATGCAATCATATGTTATCATCTGCTACATTTTTATAAGTGAATGTGTAAAGCACAATGCTTATGTAAATGTCATATGTATAGTATTGTTAGCAATTGTTCCGGAGCTTTTCTCTCCCCGGGCCTCTGCTGAAAATGGACAGCTCTGTCCAGTCGGACCTCCTTGGTAAACAAATGTAAAATAAATAAATACATTTCTTGACATTTTTCTTGTCATAGGCTTCCTATGTTTGAAGGCAACCTTTTCAACTTTCTGTTGCTGAAGTCATTCTGCTAAAAGTGCTTGCTTTCTGGAGTTATCAAAAACAGTAGTTTAAAAGCAATCTTTCTCAACTCATCCACTTTATTGAAATACTTTCTTATTTTCTGGATTTCAGGATTTGAAGCCTGTACTACCCCTGCTTTTACCCACAATGTACTGCATTACCACAGTAAACCACACAGAAAGATAATTCTCCTAGTCACTCTGCAGTTGCCCCCTTCTTTTTTTTTTTTTTTCAATAATATTTTTTATTGTTTTCTTTTTCCATTCCAAAACATTCACAAGAAAAAACACAGGTGTTGTTCATACAGTATTCAAAGCAGTATTCTTAAAACATATTTACATTATTTACATGAATGCTTCCATATTCTCTCTTAAAAGTAAATGATGAGGTTGTTTTCTCCAGGGTTCGTAATTTAAAGTAGTATAGTTCCAAATAATGTTATGTTTTTTGTTGCGTATATTGAAGGCTTGTTTCAGATTCGATGTTTTATGCCAGTATAATATTGAACATTTGTTCCCATGATTTCAGGCTGGAGGGATTTTTGTTTTGTTTGTGTATTATGGATTTGTGGGCTAATGTATGTTTTATTGCTAGGATCTTAAACTTTTCCCAAGAAGTTTTGGATGGGGTCAACCAGTTAGTAGCTATGTAGAGTTTCATTAGTAGAAAAATATTGATGAGGATGACTATTTGGTTTTTGGATAGGTTAGTTGGGGGGGATATGTAATATTGTAAATTCCCAAGCAAGTGTTGATGACTGGTATCCCATCTTTTGTAGTTGTAGTTTCAGGGAGTTCCAAAGTTTAAATATACATTTGCAGCTCCAGAACATCTCCCAAATGCCCACATTGTAAAGATGAAACTGCAGTTGCCCCCTTCTTGATCTTAGAGATTCCCTTTATTCTGCAATAACTTAAGATTTCTCAGCCCCTCTAAGTCCTATTACTTCTTAACCATACCCGTTTCTCTTTTATTTCTATTCTGTTTTTTAAAATCTGTTTTTATTTTATCCCACTCACTAGCTATCCATTCCGAAGAAATGTCTATCTTCCCTAATAGCTCATGGATAAATTCCAGTACCCATTCCTTGAATTTCTCTCTTTTTATCAGGAAGGTGGAAAAAAGTACAGTTGTGTACACTTACCATAAATGAAGATGTTCAAGTGTATTCACTGTTGCAGTCATTACATTTGGGTAATCTGCTGGCAGGTTGCCTTCAGCCGGCCTGAATATCAAAGTCTTGGGTCCTGCGTTGGTTGCTGTCTCCTCTTCCATGACGTCAGGTATTCAGGGGTATAAAACAAGCAGCCAACGCCATTTTCTTTAGTTTTCTTGCCACAAATATCAGGTGTCCCCCAAATGGGGAGCAAAAAAAAAAAAAAAAAAAAAAAAAAAAAATTATATATATATATATATATATATATACATATATATATATATAAACTATTAATACATGCAAATGTCACAACATAAACTTTAACTTCATCTAAAAGCAAATACACCACAAAGGCTGTAGAATATAGTGAAGGAAAGAAAAGCTGTAGAATAAAGGGGGATGGCGGGTGGGTAACCCGGACTGCAATAGTGAATACACTCGAACATCTACATTTATGGTAAGTGTACACAACTGTACTATGTTCTTCGTGTTTCACTGTTGCAGTCATTACATTTGGGTAGAATCCCAAAGCTATGGATGGGAGGTTGGAACTAAATAGCATTAGGAGCAGCTATAAGGCCCTGCAGAACTGCAGTGGCAAAGCCTGCCCTGGACTTGGAGAAGAGAGGCAAATGATAATCCTTTGTAAAAGTATGAACAGAACTCCAAGTAGTAGCTTCTGGAATGTCTTTGGTTGTTAACCCTTTGAGAAAAGCTGCTGATGTAGATGCAGCCCTGGTGGAATGTGATCTAATGTCCTTGATGCGTTTACCATGATGCAAATAGCAGAAACGAATGCAGTGGCTTATCCACTTTGAAATAATTTGCTTTGAAATAGCCTTTCCCTCTGATCCTGCAGCAAATGCCACCAGTAGCTGCTCAGACATTCTTAGAGATATGGTCCGGTTTAAGTACTGTGCACATCCAAGGAATGCAGAATCCGCTCCCCCTTGTTCTGCGGATTTGGATAAAAAGTTGGCAGATGAATAGTTTGGTTAAGAGCCACACTGGATACCACCTTAGGCATAAAGGAAGGATTGATCCTGAGGGACACCCTGTCTGAGTAAAACATAATAAAAGGCTCCACAGCCATGACAGCCTGTAGCTCTGAAACCCTTCTTGCTGAAGTGATTGCCAGAAGTAAAGCTGTTTTCCAGGATAAACATTTTATATCTGCAGTAGCAGCTGGTTCAAATGGAGGCAGGGTGAGCTTTTCCAACACAAAATTGAGGTCCCATGCCGGAATTGGTGATCTTCTGGGAGGCCATAAATTTTTGGCCCCTCTAAGATACTGTTTTAGCAAAGGGTGAGAAAAGATCGGTGGCTCTGTGTTGTAATGAGCCGAGATGGCAGAGGCATGGATTTTTATTGATGAAAAAGATAGGCCCTTGTCAAGCATCTCAGTAAAGTATTGTAAAATCTGAGGAATATTTGGCTTTGCTGTGTCAGTTCCTTGTTCTTGGTTCCAAGCACAGACTCTCTTCCATTTATTATCATAAGATTTTCTAGTAATAGGCCTTCTGGCTTCCAAAATGACACCCATTACAGATTTACTGAGAGGTGTTGTTTGAATAACTACATGATCAACCATGCTGCCAGGTTCAGAGTTTGGAGCTGACTGTGCAGGATTTGATTGTTCTGCTGAGACAGTAGATAAGGTATTTGAGGCAAGTACCAAGGAGGGAGTTGAGACATATTCCTCAGGATTGGGTACCAGTGTTGGCGAGGTCAGTCCAGGGCAATTAGAATCATTTTTGTTTTTTCTTGTCTGACCTTTAGTAAAACCTTGGGAACAAGAGGCAGAGGAGGAAAGGCATAGACTGATGGGTTTTCCCAACTGAAGGATAGAGCATCCACTTTCCATGCTTGTTTGTGATAAGTCCTTGTGCAGAATTTGTCCAGTTGGTAATTCTGGGGAGAGGCAAATACATCTATGCCCGGGCTCCCCCATTTGTTATCATGCTGAAGACTTGTGGATCTAGTTTCCACTCATGAGGGTCCATAAGGTTTCTACTTAGGTCGTCTGCCAGAGTATTTGGTTTTCCTGGCAGGAATTGAGCTTGAAGATGTACTTGGTAAGTCAAGGCTGTGTCCCACAATACAATGGCTAGTCTGCAAAGAGGGTAGGAGTGTGTGCCCCCCTGCATGTTTATGTACCACATAACTGTGGTGGTGTCCGTCTTTATCAGTAGTTGTCCTGGATGAAGTAAGTCCTTGAAGGCTGTCAGGGCATTCTCAACAGCTAACATCTCTATGGTTGATATGCAGATGCATTTGTTTTGGGCTCAATATGCCCTGAATGCATCTCCCCGCCAGATGGGCCCCCCAAGCATAGTCTGATGCGTCTGTAGTTAGGATTTGGTTGGCAGGGGGTAGAGTAAAAGATCATCCCATGTTCTGGTGACAAGTCTCTGCCCACCAAAAAAACTCCTGTTATAGGCAGGGAATGAGAGGAAAGTACAGTTTTGTACCTACCATAAATGTAGATGTTCGAGTGTAAACACTGCTGCAGTCATTACACTTGGGTTATCCTGCCGTCAGGCGGTTCCCCAGTCGGCCTGAGTTCCAAAGTCTTGGTCTGGCGTCGGTTGCTGTCGCCTCCTCCCTGACGTCAGTGCGACAGGGGTATATAAGATGCAGCCGATGCCATTTTCTTCAGTTTTTCTTGCCCCAGATGTCAGATGCCCCCAAACAGGTAGGCAATTCAAATTGCTAGTAAAAAATACAAAAGAAAAGCAAACAACCATTTTTAGTTGCCAGCAAATACTCCCCATAGGTAATAAAGGGTAGATGACCTAGGTAAGTACCAGGAAGTAAGAGGGGAAGGAGGGAGGGTAACCTGGACTGCAGCAGTGTTTACACTCCAACATCTACATTTTTGGTAGGTACAAAACTGTACTATGTTCATCGTGTTACACTGCTGCAGTCATTACACTTGGGTGGAATCCCAAAGCTGAGGTAGGGAAGCTGGATCTATAATGCATTAGAGATGGCTATAAGGCCCTGCAGTACAGCAGTGGCGAAGCCAGCTCTGGATTTGGAGTATAAAGGCAAATGGTAATGTTTGGTGAAGGTATGCACAGAACTCCATGTTGCTGCTTCCAAAATATCCTTGGTAGGTACTCCCCTGAGGTAGGCAGTTGAAGTGGCTGTTGCCCTGGTGGAGTGAGATCTAATGTTGCTAGGTACAGGTTTCCCATGGTGGGTATAGCAGAACCGTATACAGTGTCCTATCCATTTTGAAATAGTCTGCTTTGAAATGGCTTTTCCTTGTGCTCCTGCAGCATATGCTACCAATAATTGCTCAGATTTTCTGAAAGCTTTGGTTTTGTCCAAGTAGAAGCGTAATTGTCTGTGAATGTCCAAACAATGTAGCAGTCTCTCCCCTTTGTTCTGTTGTTTTGGATAAAAAGTTGGAAAATGAATAGTTTGGTTTAGAGCCACACTTGATACCACCTTTGGCATAAACGTAGGGTTAGTTCTTAAAGACACCCTGTCCTGGTGGAAGATGCGGAAAGGTTCCACTGCCATTAGTGCCTGTAATTCTGAAACTCTTCGTGCTGATGTAATTGCCAGTAGCACAGCAGTTTTCCAAGAGATGCATTTTAATTCTGCTGTGTTAGCTGGCTCAAAAGGAGGTAAAGTTAATTTTTCCAAAACAAAGTTGAGGTCCCAAGTTGGTGTAGGTGCTCTATGGGGCGGTCTTATGTTTTTAGCCCCCCTGAGGTACTCTTTGAGCAAAGGATTAGAAAAAAATGGTGGATCCATGTTGTAATGAGCAGAAATAGCTGAGGCGTGGATCTTGATGGATGAAAAGGAGAGGCCCTTGTTCAGCATCTCAGTTAAGTATTGAAGTATCTGAGGAATGTTTGGGACAAGAGGGTCAAGGCTGTGCGCTTGGTTCCAGGCACAGAATCTCTTCCATTTATCTGAGTATGCTTTCCTGGTGCTAGGCCTTCTGGCCTCCAGAATTACATCCATAACAGCTTTGGAGAGAGGCATTGCTTGCTTGACTAAGGAATTTTCCATGCAGCTAGATTTAAGGTCCTTAGCTGGCTGTGAAGTATCTGATTGTTGTGCAGTGTCAGCAACTGTGGGATTTGAGGCAAAATCCAGGGTGGTTCTTGTGCTAAGTTCTTTAAGATTGGGTACCAGTGCTGGCGTGGCCAGTCTGGTGCAATCAGAATCATCTTTGGCTCTTCCTGCCTGGCTTTTATGAGTGCGTTTGGAAGGAGAGGTAAAGGAGGGAAAGCGTATACTTGTAGTTTTTTACAGCTGAATGAGAGGGCATCCACTTTCCATGCTTGTGGATGGTAGCTCCTTGTGCAGAATTTCTGTAATTGGCAGTTCATTGGGGAAGCAAACAGATCTATGCCCGGGCTCCACCATTTTTGTGTTATCATTCTGAATATTTGTGGGTTCAATTCCCATTCGTGGGGATCCATGATGTTTCTGCTTAGGTCATCTGCCAGTGTGTTTTTCTCTCCTGGCAGGAATTGTGCTTGCAGATGAACTTAGTAGTTTAGAGCTGTGTTCCACAAGGTCATGGCTTGCTTGTTTGCCCCCTTGCTTGTTTATGTACCACATAACTGTGGTGTTGTCTGTCTTTAGTAGTAATTGTTCTGGATGCAGCAGGTCCTTGAAAGCTATAATAGCATTTTGTACAGCTAGCATCTCTTTTTGATTGATGTGGAGATGTCTTTGCTCTGTGGGCCACTCGCCCTGGATACATTTTCCTGCCATGTGTGCTCCCCAGGCGTAATCCGATGCATCTGTTGTCAGTGTTTGCCTGGCTGTGGGTTGAGTGAAAGGCTGTCCCTTGTTGAGGTGACAAGCTTGTGCCCACCATCAAAACTCCTGTTGTAGGCAAGGAATTAGTGGTATAACTGTTTCCAAACTTTGACAGTGTTGAGACCATACATTCTTTAGGTACCATTGTAGTTTCCTCATATGCAGTCTGGCATATGGAATTAGTAGTATGCAAGATGCCATGTAGCCCAAGGCCTGCAGAATTTTTCTTGCAGGGAGTTGGGTCTTTGTTGCCATTAAATGAAAATATTAAGTCAGTTGTCCTTGCTTGTCTGGCGTAAGATAAGCCATCTGGGCCATTGTGTTTAAGCTGGCACCCAGGAATATTATCTGTTGTGAGGGCACTAGTTTTGATTTCTTTTCGTTTACAGTGTACCCCAGGCAACTTAATTTTTTTACGTATGCCAGATGCTTTAGTAGAATGTCCTTGCTCTCTGCTCGAATCAGGCAGTCGTCCAGGTATGGATAAATTTGAATTCCTTTTTGCCTGCAAAATGCAATTATTGGTGCCAGGCACATTGTGAAGATCCTGGGTGCAGTAGATAAGCCAAAGGGCAGTGCAGAGAATTGATAGTGAATTGAACAAGCTAGATATCTGAGGTATCTTCTGCAGTTTTGTCTGATAGGGACATGCAGGTGTGCCTCTGAGGTCCAAAGTCACGAGCCAAGCTTTCTTGCCCAGCATGGGAAGAAGCTGCTGTAGTGTCAACATCCTGAATTTCGGAACATCCAGGTAAGTGTTTAGTGAAGAAAGGTCCAGAATGGGTCTCCAGGCTTTGTCCTTTCTGGGAACCAGAAAGAGTCTCGAGTAAAATCCTTGTCCTTGTTCCTGTGGTGGTACCTTTTGAATAGCTCTCATGTCCATGAGTGCTGTAATTTGTTTCTGAGCCTCTGCCTATTGATTTGGTGGCAGATTTGGCATTCCTTTTAACCTTGGCAGAGTGTGAAAGTGGAACTTGTAACCTTGAGATACAATGTTGAGAACCCATTTGTCTTTGGTGATGCAATGCCAGTTGTGATAGAAAAGTGCCAGTTTTCCTCCTAAGGGGCTGCCAAGAGAGAGCTGTTTGGCAGCTGTAGGGGAAAGTCATTGAGGCTGCTTTTTATAAGGTTGAGGCCTGTCTTCCCCTTCTTTCTGGCCTGGTGTACCCCATTGTTGAGGCCTGTAAGGGCCTTGTGCCTGACCTCTACCTCTTGGGCGTCTGTATCTGCCCCTTTGAGGTCTATCTGTGACTGGAAAGGACCAATTCTTTGTTGGACAATTTCTGCTAAAATGAGGAGGCTGAACCTGTAAGAAATCTTTCACCGTTTGCATAGATTTTGCCTTATCCTCCATCTTCTTTAATACCTCCTCTGCCTTAACTCCAAACAGCACATCCCGATGCAAAGGTGCATCCAATAATTTGACCTTAACATGATCTGGTAACGTATGTTCTTTTAACCAAGCATGCCTTCTAATGACAGAGCCTGTAACTGCTGCTCTACAGGAGGCCTCTAAGGAATCAAACCCACATTGCAAAGTATGTTTTCCCACTTGTTCGGCTACATGCAACAAATCCTGCATTTCTTTAAAATTAGGAGGATCTGAATCTGGAAGCATCTTTTGTTTCAACTGAGACATGAAAAATTGCTGATATTTTAGCATGTGAAAAGTACAGTTGTGTACACTTACCATAAATGTAGATGTTCGAGTGTCTTCACTGTTGCAGTCATCACTGTTGGGTTCTTCCTGCCGGCAGGCAGCCCTCGATCGGCCAGAATCCCAAAGTCTGGGTCCGGCGTCGGCTGTTCAGTCATGCTCCCTGACATCAGACCGCCAGGAGTACAAAGCTGCCAGCCGACGCCATGTTCTCCAGTTTTTCTTACCCCAGATGTCAGGTGCCCAAAAGTGAAGGCTAATAGTAAAACAAAAATGTAACATACAACAAACCCCACATCCTGTAGCAAATGCACCTCAGAAGAAGGGTGAAGTAGGAAACCACAGTAATGGAAGTATAAGAGGGGACAGGAGGATGGGTAACCCAGACTGCAACAGTGAAGACACTCGAACATCTACATTTATGGTAAGTGTACACAACTGTACTATGTTCATCGTGTTTCACTGTTGCAGTCATCACTGTAGGGTTGAATCCCAAAGATGAGATAAAGGGTGGTGTTTATAGAGTAGAAGGGGCAGCTAGAAGGCCCTGCAAGACTGCAGAAGCAAAGCCTGCCCTAGACTTAGAGTAAAGAGGGAGATTATAGTGCTTAGAGAAAGTATGCACTGAACTCCAAGTTGCAGCTTCCAAAATATCTTTGGTAGGTACTCCCCTGAGAAAGGCAGCTGAAGTAGCAGCAGCTCTGGTAGAATGAGTCCTAATTTTTCCTGGTTTTTGCTTTCCATGATGAGAGTAACAAAATCTGATTCCATGAGCAATCCATTTAGAAATGGTCTGTTTTGAAATAGCGTTGCCTTGGGAATTTGTTGCATAAGAAACAAACAGTTGCTCTGTTTTCCTGATATCCTTGGTTTTGTCCAGGTAAAAACGAAGTTGCCTGTGTACATCCAAGGAATGCAAGATCCTTTCCCCCTTATTTTGTGGATTAGTGAAAAAGTTGGCAGGTGAATAGTTTGGTTTAAAGCCACTTTGGAAACCACTTTAGGCATGAAAGTAGGATTAGTCCTTAAAGACACCCTAGCTTGATGAAAAATAATATAAGGTTCCACAGCCAACTCCGAGAATCTCCTGGCTGAAGTCAAAGCCAGTAGGATAGCTGTCTTCCATGATAAATACTTAATATCAGATGTGGCAGCAGGCTCAAAAGGAGGCAGAGTGAGTTTTTCCAGAATATAGTTGAGGTCCCAGGCAGGGTATCCTAGGGGGCCTTAAATTCTTTGCTCTTCTGAGATATTGTTTCAGAAGTAGATGCAAAAAGATTGGAGGATCTGTACTGTAATGTGCAGAGATAGCTGAGGCATGTATTTTTATGGAGGAGAAGGATAAACCCTTATGTAACATGTCTGTCAGGTAATGTAAAATCAATGGGATATTAGGAATGAGAGGATCCGAATCCTGAGCATGCATCCAGGTGCAAAATCTCTTCCATTTACCTGCATAAGATTTTCTAGTGCTAGGTCGTCTGGCTTCTAAGATGACATCCATGACCTGCTTGGGAAGGGTAGGATTAATCATAGACCCTGAATTTACCAGGCTGAGAGTTTTGATATGAGAGTGCAGAACCTGGCACTGGTGTTGGGACAAAAGATTTGGAATCTGAGGTAGAATCCAAGGAGGCTCCTGGGATAGATTCATCAGTGTTGAGTACCAAAATTGACGAGGCCAATTTGGGGCCAGTAAAATCATCTTGGGTTTGGCCTGCTTGATCTTTAATAACACCCGTGGAAGAAGAGGTAGTGGAGGAAATGCATACCCCGAGAGGTTCCTCCAACTGAATGAGAGAGCATCCACTTTCCATGCTAGTTTGTGAACCGTCCTTGTGCAAAAAATCTGTAACTGGTGGTTGTGGGGGGATGCAAATAGATCTATGTCAGGGCAGCCCCAGACTTCTGTAATCATCTTGAATACTTGGGTGTCTAGCATCCACTCGTGTGGGTCGGACAGGTTCCTGCTCAGGCTGTCTGCCAGAATATTTTGTTTCCCTGGCAGGAACTGAGCTTGCAGATCCACTTTGCAAGCTAGAGCTGTGTTCCATAGAGTCATGGCTAGTCTGCAAAGGGGGTAGGAGTGTGAACCCCCTTACTTGTTTATGTACCACATAACTGTGGTGTTGTCTGTCCGTAACAGTAGTTGTCCTGGCTGTAGAAGATCCCTGAAAGACAAGAGGGCATTCTGTACAGCTAACATCTCTTTTAAATTGATATGTAGGTGCTTCTGATCCTCTGTCCAAAAACCTTGCAGGCCTTTACCCTGCAAGTGGGCTCCCCATGCGTAATCTGAGGCGTCCGTGGTTAACACTTGGCTGGCTGGAGGCAGACTGAAGGCTTTCCCTTTGTTGTGAAGACATGCCCTGGTTCACCAATGGAATTCCTTTTGTAGGCAAGGCAAGACAGCAATCTGTGCATCTAGACTGTGGCAATGCTGGGACCATACACTTTTTAGGTACCATTGTATTTTTCTCATATGTAGTCTTGCATTTGGTATGAGAAGGATGCAGGAGGCCATGTAACCCAAAGCCTGCAGGAATTTCCTTGCAGTTAGCGGAGACATTAATGCCAAGGTTTTGAAAGTTGAAGCCAGCTATAGTTGTTTTTCAGATGTCAGGAATGCCATCTGGGTTGTTGTGTTTAGAAGAGCACCCAGAAAAGTTATCTGTTGTGTGATTGTCAAAATTTACTTTTTTATGTTCACAGTGAATCCCAGGTACTTGAGTAGGTTTTGAACAAATTCCAGGTGCTGGAGTAAGACATCCTTGCTGTCCGCTTGAATAAGGCAGTCGTCCAGATAAGGGTAAATTTGAATTCCCTTGAGTCTGCAATAAGCTACTACTGGTGCCAGGCACTTGGTGAAGACCCTGGGCGCAGCAGACAAGCCAAAGGGCAGCTCAGAGAATTGGTAATGTTTTGAGCCGGCCTTGAACCTGAGGTATTTTCTGCACTCCTGTCTGATAGGGATGTGTAGGCAAGACTCCTTTAAATCCAATGTCACCATCCATGCATTTTTGGTCAACATTGGCAGGAGCTGCTGTAGAGTAAGCATCTTGAACTTTGGTATCTCCAGGAAAGTATTTAAAACTGACAGATCTAGGATGGGTCTCCACGAATTTTGTTTTCTGGGAACTAAAAAGAGCCTTGAGTAAAAGCCTTGCCCCGTCTCTGATTGTGGAACCAGTTCTATGGCCCGCATAGCCATGAGGGATTCCACCTGGTTTAATGCCTCTGCCCATTGGTGTTTTGGTAGGTCTGGCCATCCATTTGGTCTTGGCAAGGTATGAAAGTAGAATTTGTAACCTCTTGAAACTACATCCAGAACCCACTTGTCTTGGGTTATGTAAGTCCAATTTTGTTGAGAGAGAGTTTTCCTCCTAGAGGGGCTTCCAGGATTCCTGGAGCCATGCAGGGGGAGTCATTGAGCCTGTTTTCTGTAAGAATGAGGTCGGTCCTCTCCACCCCTGGGGGTGGAAGCACTCCACTTTCTAGGTCTGTAAGAGGTCTGTGCTTGGGCCCTCCCTCTGGAACGCCTATATCTACCCCTCTGAGGCCTGTCCGAGCTGGGAAAGGACCAATTTTTAGCTGGCCAATTTCTGCTAAATCTTGGGGGCTGAACTTGTAAGAAATCCTTAACCGTTTGCATGGATTTTGCCTTATCCTCCATTTTCTTTATCACCTCTTCAGCCTCAGACCCAAACAAAACATTATGCTGTACAGGAGCATCCAGTAACTTTGCTTTCACTTGATCAGGTAAGTTTTGTTCCTTTAACCAAGCATGCCTTCTAATGACTGTGCCAGTGGCAGCCGCCCTGCATGAAGCCTCCAAGGCATCAAAACCACAGTGTAAGCCATGCTTCCCCAACTTGTTTGCTCAGTAGCATGCATCAAATAGTGCAATTCCTTATTATCTGCACATGCAGAAATAGTACCTAGCTTTTGTTTCATAACAGACAGCAGAAATTGCTGATATTTTAGCATATGAAATTGACAATTTAAAGCCCTAATAGATAAAGTAGCGGAAGTGTACACTTTTTTGCCCCATCTCTCCAAAGCTCTAGAATCCTTATCTGACGGAATAGGGTTTTTAGCAGAGGCGGCCTTAACACCCTTAGGACCCTGAGAAATGGTTTCTGGATCAGCAGCAGGATTTTTGTAAAGGAACTGGTGGGAGTCAGGGACCCTGTAATATCTGTCAGGCTTAGCAGGGGCTGGAGGAAAGGAGTCAGGAGTTAAATTAGCCTCAGAAAAGGCATCATCCACAATATCCAAAACAGGAGGAATAGCCAGGGGTCTATGTTGGGGAAGAAGAAGGAAATCCCTAAGCCTTCTCTTAGATTCAGAGTACTCCTGTCCTTCCCAGTGAAAATGTTCCCTCATGTCATGTAAAGTTTCCCCAAAAGAAAAATCCTCATGGGGAGAAGCTGATGGAATGGATTCCTCAGCATCGGAATCCTCATAAGGAAGGAAAGAATATTCCTGTTCAGAGGAAGACACTGAAGAAATAGATGCCCGATCAGAAGATTCATAATCCAAATCTTGCCTTGACCTTTTGTCTGGAGGGGGATGTGAACCCCTAATCATGGTTAGTAAGTCCTCTGCCATTTTAAGCAGCTGTTTGAGATTTGGGTCCCGATCAGAAGAGGCCTGGGCTGGTGTCTTTGATTTAGAAGGAGTCTTGGCCTTTGTCTTTGGCTTTGCCTTTATCAGAAGCTGTGTAGGCCTGAAAACCCCCTCGGAAGCTGGTACCTACACAGCGGCTCCGGACCCATCCAAGGGAGCATTGTCCAAAGGTCCTGCAGCTAGAGTACTCAAAGGCCTAGTTGGCTCCTCGTGGGAGTCCGTTTCAGCAATCGGTTCTGAAATGGCCGACGACAGGGGCTGCAAAAGCACCTCACTGACGATGGCCGAACCTGAAGCTGGCTCTGCTTGTAAACCGTCGTCCAATTTGGACCTCGGAGGGGTGTCCCTATCCTTGCGTCGTTTGTGAACTCCGGTAGTCGGAAGCGTGTCCGACGACATTTTATAATTAAATCACCTGCCAAAGTAGTGAAAAGCAAAATCGTACCTCCGCTTAATAGTACGTTGGTTAAATCTAGCACAAAACCGACAACTAGCTACGCCGTGGTCAGGGCCTAAACAAGGAATACAGTAAGAGTGAAAATCCTTATGAGGTATTTGCTTCCCACAATAAATACAATTATTAACTTTTTCTGACATCGGACTGGAGCAAGAAAAAAGTTTCCCCAACGGGGTACTTGGCTTTTAGAAGAAGAAGTAAGTCTTCGGAATGAAGTACGAAAAAATATCAGGAGTCAGCCGACCGGCACTTGCAAACTGCTTCCACCGCACGGCAAGAAAGACTGGAGAACATGGCGTCGGCTACTCCTGGTGCTCTGACGTCAGGGAGTATGACTGAACAGCCGACGCTGGACCCAGACTTTGGGATTCTGGCCGACCGAGGGCTGCCTGCCGGCAGGAAGAACCCAACAGTGATGACTGCAACAGTGAAACACAATGAACATTTGGCAATTCAAGGCTCTCATTGCTAAAGTTGCAGACGTATATACCTTCTTTCCCGATCTGTCTAATACTCTGGAATCTCTGTCAGAGGGAACTGGGTTTTTTGCTGATGAGGCCTTAATCCCTTTGGGTCCCTGAGAAATAGTCTCAGGGTCAGCAACAGGACTTTTGTACAGAAATTTGAGAGAGTCACGGACTCTGTAATATCTGTCAGGTTTAACTGGGGCTGGGGGTAAGGAGTCAGGGTTTAAAATGGATTCAGTGTACACATCGTCCACAATATCTAAAACTGGCGGGATAGCAAGGGGTCTGTGTTGAGGCAATAAAAGGAAGTCTCTGAGCCTTTTCTTGGGTTCTGAGTAATTCTGGCCTTCCCAATGGAAATGTTCCCTCATGGTATGTAAGGTCTCCCCAAAGGAGTAATCCTCAGGCGGAAAGGCTAATGGAATTGATTCCTCAGCATCAGAATCCTCATAAGGGGGTAAAGAATATCCTAGGTCCAAGGAAGAGTCTGAGGAAATGGACACCTGGTCGGAAGGTTCATAGTCTGCATCGTGTCTGGGCCTTTTATCAGGAGGGGGATGGGACCCCCTGATCAGGGTGATTAGGTCCTAGACCATTTTTAGCATTTGTTTCTTAGGCATGGAAGCCTGTCCTGGAGAGAGTTGTGTCTGTTTCTTTGCTTTTAACGGGGGCTTAGACTTAGCAGAGGGTTTAATGGTTAACTGGGTAGGTCTGAAAACACCCTCTGTAGCTGTGGATTGCTCAGCTACTTCGGTTCCCATAGGGTTAGGATCGAAAGCTGAAAACCTAGTGCGTCCGAAGACCCAGCCAGCTCCACGTGGGAGCCGGAGGCGGTCTGTGGTTCTGTGGAAGGGTCATCAGGGGCTGCGTAGGCACCTCACTGAAAACCAGAGAACCGGCGACCAGCCTAGAAGAGGCCTTGTCAGTTTTGGGCCTCGGATGCCTGCCTTTGTCCTTGCGCTTTTTATGCATTGCGGTCGTTGGAAGTGCCATCGGCATGGTGTAATTGAATTTTCTGCCAAAATATCATCGGGCAAAATCAAACCGACATTTAATAGTGCGCTTGTTAAACCTAGCACAAAACCGACAACCAGTGACGTCGTGGTCAGGGCCTAGGCATGGAATACAATAGGAGTGGAAATCCTTATGAGGCATTTGCTTTCCACAAGAAATACAGTTATTAACTTTACTGACATCGGTCTGAGGCAAGAAAAAGTTTCCCCAACGGGGTACTTAGCTTTTTTAGAAGACTTCGGTTCTGGATTCGGAATGAAAATCTCAGGAGTCGGCCGACCGGCACTTACGAACTGCTTCTGCTTCAGGCACTGCGCGGCAAGAAAGACTGAAGAAAATGGTGTCTGCTGCATCTTATATACCCCTGTCGCACTGACGTCAGGGAGGAGGTGACAGCAACCAACACTGGACCAAGACTTTGGAACTCAGGCCGACTGGGGAACCGCCTGACGGCAGGATAACCCAAGTGTAATGACTGCAGCAGTGTAACACGATGAACATTCATTGTTTCCAAACTGTGACAATGTTGACTCCATAAACTTTTTAGGTACCACTGTAGTTTCCTCATTTGCAGTCTTGCATATGGAATCAGTAGAATGCAGGATGCCATGAACCCCAAAGCCTGCAGAGCTTGTCTTGCAGATAACTGGGTTTTTGTTGCCATCTGTTGGAAGTAAACAGTCAGTTGCCTTGGTTTGTCTGGCGTAAGGTAAGCCATCTGGGCAGTTGTATTCAAGCTTGCACCCAGGAATGTTATCTTTTGAGAGGGTACCAGATGTGATTTATTTTCGTTTATTGTGTACCCTAGGCATGTGAGAAGCCTTTTCACAAATGCCAGATGTTGAAGAAGAATGTCCTTGTTTTCTGCTTGAATGAGACAGTCACCCAAATAAGGATAGATTTGTAAACTTCGTCTGCAAAATGCAATTATTGGTGCCAGGCACTTTGTAAAGACACTGGGCGCAGTAGATATGCCAAAGGGCAGTGCAGAGAAAGTACATTTGTGTACACTTACCATAAATGTAGATGTTCGAGTGTATTCACTGTTGCAGTCATTACATTTGGGTAAGCCTGCTGGCAGGCTGCCCTCAGTCGGCCTGAATTCCAAAGTCCTGGGTGCTGCGTCGGTTGCTATCGCCCCTTCCCTGACGTCAGGTTGTCAGGGGTATAAAAGATGCGGCCAAAGCCATTTCCTTCAGTTTTTCTTGCCCCAGATGTCAGGTGCCCCCTAAAAGGGTAGCCAAAAAAAAAAAAAAAATATATATATATATATATATATATATATATATATATATATATATATATATATATAAATGCATGCACCAATATAAACTTTACCTTCATCTACAAGCAAATACACCACATAGGTTCCCTCAGAAGAAAGGGGGATGGCAGGCGGGAAACCTGGACTGCAACAGTGAATACACTCGAACATCTACATTTATGGTAAGTGTACACAACTCTACTATGTTCTTTGTGTTTCACTGCTGCAGTCATTACATTTGGGTAGAGTCCCAAAGCTATGGATGGGAGGCTGGAGCTAAGCAGCTTTAGGAGTGGCTATGAGGCCCTGCAGAACTGCAGTGACAAAGCATGCCCTGTATTTAGAGTAGAGAGGCAGATAGTGCTTTGTAAAGGTGTGCACTGAACTCCAAGTAGCAGCCTCTAAAATGTCCTTGGTTGGTACTCCCCTGAGAAAGGCTGCTTAAGTGTCTGCAACTCTGGTTGAATGTGGCCTAATGCCCTTAGGCACTGGCTTGCCACGGTGTAAGTAGCAAAAACGAATGCAGTGGCCTATCCACTTTGAAATAGTCTGCTTTGAAATAGCCTTTCCTTGTGATCCTGCAGCATATGCCACTAGTAATTGCTGTCTTTCTGAAAACTTTGGTTCTGTCCAAGTAGAATCTAAGCTGTCTGTGTACGTCTAAAGAATGCAGAATTCTCTCCCCCTTGTTCTGTGGATTTGGATAAAAAGTTGTCAGATGAATAGTTTGGTTAAGAGCCACACTGGACACCACCTTAGGCATAAATGTTGGGTTTGTCCTCAGAGAGACCCTGTCTGGATAAAAAATGATAAAAGGTTCCACAGCCATGAGTGCCTGTAGTTCTGAAACTCGTCTTGCAAAAGTGATTGCAAGGAGCAGAGCTCTTTTCCAAGCTACAAATTTTATATCAGCAGTAGCAGCTGGCTCAAAAGGAGGCAGGGTGAGTTTTTCCAAGACATAGTTGAGGTCCCATGCGGGCATTGGTGATGATCTTGGAGGCCTTAGATTTTTGGCTCCTCTGAGGTACTGTTTTAATAAGGGATGAGAAAAGATTGGTGGCTCTGTACTGTAATGAGACGAAATGGCAGAGGCATGAATTTTAATAGATGAAAAAGATAGGCCTTTGTCCAGCATCTCAGTTAAGTATTGCAAAATCTGAGAAATATTTGGCACAGCTGTATCAGTTCCTTGTGCCTGGTTCCAAGCACAGAATCTCTTCCATTTTCCAGCATAAGATTTTCTAGTACTAGGCCTTCTGGCCTCCAAAATGACATCCATCACAGCTTTACTGAGAGGTGTGTTTTGTATGTCTACATTATCCGCCATGCTGCCAGGTTTAAAGTCCTGAGTTGGCTGTGCAGGATCTGATTGTTTTGTTGGGACAGTAGACGAGGTATTTGAGGTAAGGTCCAAGCTGGGCATTGAGACAAGTTCTTTAGGATTGGAAACCAGTACTGGCGGGGCCAGTCTGGGGCAATCAGTATCATTTTTGGCTTCTCCTGTCTGATCTTTAGGAGTACCTTGGGGAGGAGAGGCAGTGGGGGAAAGGCATATACCGATAGGTTTTTCCAGCTGAAAGATAAGGCGTCCACTTTCCATGCTTGTCTGTGAGAAGTCCTTGTGCAGAATCTTTTTAGTTGGTAGTTGTGAGGGGAGGCAAATAGATCTATGTCCGGGCATCCCCATTTCCATGTTATCATGCTGAAGACTTGTGGATCCAGCTGCCACTCGTGGGGATCCATGAGGTTTCTGCTTAGTTCGTCTGCCAGAGTATTTTTCCTTCCTGGCAGGAATTGTGCCTGCAGATGTACTTGGTAAGTCAATGCTGTGTCCCGCAATGTCATGGCTAGTCTGCAAAGGGGGTAAGAATGTGTGCCCCCCTGCTTGTTTACATACCACATGACGGTGGTGTTGTCTGTCTTTATCAATAGTTGTCCCGGATGAAGTAGGCTCTTGAAGGCTGTCAGGGCATTCTGAACAGCTAGCATCTCTTTTTGATTGACATGTAGATGCATTTGGGTTGAGGACCATGTGCCCTGAATGCATCTTCCTGCCATGTGGGCCCCCCAGGCGTAATCTGATGCATCCGTTGTTAGTGTCTGCCTGGCTGGGGGTAATGTGAATGACTGTCCCTTGCTTTGGTAACAAGCCTTTGCCCACCATCGAAACTCCTGTTGTAGGCAGGGAATGAGAGTAATCATTGTTTCCAGGCTGTGGCAATGTTGAGTCCAAACACTTTAGGTACCACTGAAGTTTCCTCATATGCAGTCTTGCATATGGAATTAGTAGGATGCAGGATGCCATGAAGCCCAAAGCCTGCAGAATTTTTCTTGCAGATAACTGGGCCTTTGTTGCCAACATTTTGAAATAGGTAGTCCGTTGCCTTTGTTTGTCTGGTGTGAGATAAGCCATCTGGGCAGTTGTATTTAAGCTTGCACCCACGAATATTATCTCTTGAGAGGGTACTAGTTTTGATTTCTTTTTGTTGACTGTGTACCCTAGGCATGTCAGAAGTCTTTTCACAAACGCCAGATGCTGTAGAAGAATGTCCTTGTTCTCTGCGTGAATTAGACAGTCCAAGTAAGGATATATTTGTATTCCTCTTTGTCTGCAGAATGCAATTACTGGTACCAGGCACTTTGTAAAGACCCTGGGCGCAGTAGATAGGCCAAAGGGTAGTGCAGAGAATTGGTAAAGCATTGAGCCAGCCTTGAATCTGATGTATCTTCTGCATAACTGTCTGACTGGGACATGCAGGTATGCCTCTTTTAGGTCTAGAGTCACCAGCCAAGCGTTCTTGCCCAGCATGGGCAGAAGCTAGTGCAAAGTCAACATCTTGAATTTTGGTATATCCAGGAATGTGTTCAGAATAGATAGGTCCAGTATTGGTCTCCAGGCCTTGTCCTTTCTGGGTACCAAGAATTGTCTTGAGTAAAATCCTTGTCCCTGCTCTTGCTCTGGCACTTGTTGAATGGCCCTCATGTCCATGAGGGATGAGACTTGTTTTTGTACCTCTGCCCATTGATTTTTTGGCAGATCTGGCCAGCCGTTTGCCTTTGGCAGGGAATGGAAATGGAGCTTGTAGCCTTGTGACATTATATTTAGGATCCACTTGTCCTGGGTTATGATGTGCCAATTTTGAGAAAAAAGTGCTAATTTTCCCCCTAAGGGTTCTGCCAGGAGATAAGTACTTGGTGCAGGCAAGTGGAAGTCATTGGGACTGTTTTCTGTATGGTTGTGATTTGTCTTTTCCAACTTTGGAGGTAGAAGCACCCCATTGCTTTGACCTGTAGGAACCTTGCGCCTGGGATCTGCCTCTAGGGCGTCTGGATCTGCCCCTTTCAGGTCTGTCTGACACAAGAAAGGACCAGTTCTTTGTAGGCCAGAGTCTACTAAACCTAGGTGGCTGTACTTGTAAAAACTCTGACAGTTTGCATAGATTTAGCTTTGTCCTCCATTTTCTTTAACACCTCCTCTGCCTTAACACTAAACAAAGTATCATGCTGTAAAGGTGCATCTAATAACTTAACTTTGACATGATCAGGCAGATTTTGTTCCTTTAACCAAGCATGCCTCCTAATTACAGAACCTGTAACTGTGGCCCTGCAGGAGGCCTCCAAAGAATCAAAACCACATTGCAAAGTATGCTTTCCAACTTGTTCAGCTGCATGCAATAAATCCTGCATTTCCTTGTTTTCTGCACATTCAGAGTTTAATAACATTTTCTGTTTAAGCAATGCCATGACATGTTGCTGATATTTGAGCTGACAGTTTAAGGCCCTTATAGCCAAGGTAGCAAATGTGTAAACCTTTTTTCCCCATCTATCCAGTGCCCTAGAATCTGTCAGAGAAGGTAGGGTTTTTTGCAGTGGAAGCCTTAACTCCTTTGGGACCCTGTGAAATAGTTTCGGGCTGCAGCAGGGATTTTAAAAAGGAATTTATGAGAGTCAGTAACCCTGTAATATCCGTCAGGCTTAACAGGAGCTAGAGGTAAAGAGTCAGGGGTAAGACTAGACTCCGAAAACACATCAGCTACAATATATAACACAGGTGGAATGGCTAGTGGCCTGTGTTGAGGTAGTAAAAGGAAATCCCCGAGCCTCTTTTTAGATTCTGAAAAATCTTGGCTCTCCCAATGGAAATGCTCCCCGATGGTATGCAAGGTTTCCCCAAAAGAATAGTCCTCTGGAGGAGAAGCTGAAGCTATAGGTTTTTCAGCATCAGAATCCTCATAGGGGGAAGAGAATATTCCTGATCAGAAGAGGAATCAGAAGAAATAGAAACCTGATCTGAAGATTCATAGTCAGTCTCTTGCCTAGACCTCTAATCATGAGGGTGTTGGGAACCCCTGATCAAGGTAATTAAGTCTTCGGCCATTTTGAGCATCTGTTTTTTGGGCATAGAGGCCTGTCCACATGGCTCTTGAGTTTGTTTCTTTGCTTTAGAAGGTGCTTTAGTCTTTGCCTATGAAGCTGAGGTTGGTTTAATGTAAAGATGTTTAGGTCTGAATACACCCTCAGAAGCCGGTGCCTGCTCGGTGGCTCCGGACCCTTCTGAAGGAACAGTATCCAAGGCTCCAATACCTTAAGTTTCCAGCGGCATGGCCGACTCCACGTGGCGGGCGTCAGGGGCTGCAAAAGCGCCTCACTGACAACCGGTGACTGGCTTAGGAGAAGCTACGTCATCAGTTTTGGGCCTCGGTTGTCTATCTCTCTCCTTCTCTTTGTGTTTTTTGTGAACTCCGGGTAGTTGGATGGCTATCCGACGACATTTCTGGATAATTAAACCGGTGTCCAAAATAGTTTAAAGCAAAATCATACCGATGCTTAATAGTGCGTTGGTTAAATCTAGCACAAAACCGGCAACCAGCAACGTTGTGATCAGGGCCTAGGCAAGGAATACAGTAAGAATCCAAGTCTTTATGAGGTATTTCCTTTCCACAAGAAATACAATTATTAACTTTTTCTGACATCGGTCTGGAGCAAGAAAAAAGTTTCCCCAATGGGGTTCTTAGCTTTATTGAAGACTTCGGATCTGAAACTCGAACACAAAAATCTCAAGAGTCGACCAACCGGCACTTGTGAACTGCTTCTGCTTCGGGCACCGCGCAGCAAGAAAGACTGGAGAAAATGGCGTCGGCCGCATCTCTTATACCCCTGACGACCTGACATCAGGGAAGGGGTGACAACAGCAGACCCAGGACTTTGGAATTCAGGCCGACTGAGGGCAACTTGCCAGCAGGATTACCCAAATGTAATGACTGCAACAGTGAAACACGAAGAAGATCTGGTGATACATAAAACCAGCCTTGAGGCAGAGATATCTTCTGCACGATTCCCTTATTGGGATATGCAGGTATGCCTCTTAAGTCTAGAGTCACTAGCCAAGCGTTCTTGTCCAGCATGGTCAGAAGCTGCTGCAAGGTTAGCATTTTGAATTTTGGTATGTCCAAGAATGTGTTTAAAATTGATAAATCCAGTACTGGGTGCCAGGCATTGTCTTTTCTGGGTACCAAGAACAGTCTTGAGTAAAACCCTTGTCCTTTTTCCTGTTCTGGCACTGGCTGAATAGCCCCCATATCGATGAGGGACGTAACTTGTTTCTGTACCTCTGTCCATTGATTTTGTGGCAGATCTGGCCAACTGCTCGGAATTGGCAGTGTGTGGAAATGAAATCTGTATCCCTGGGATACTATGTTTAATACCCACTTGTCCTGGGTTATTTCCTGCCAATTTTGAGCATGAAGTGCTAGTTTTCCCCCTAAGGGGGTTGTCAAAAGATAAGTGCTTGGAGATGGCAGAGGGAAGTCATTGATACTGTTTACTGTAGGGTTACGCTTTATTTCCTCCAGATTTGGAGGTAGAGGCACCCCATTGCTTTGACCTGTAAGAATCCTGTAATTGGTATGTAGAGCCCTTTAAGCACCTGGATTTGCCCATTGAAGCTCTGTCTGACACAGGAAAGGACCAATTTTTTGTAGGCCAGTGTCTACTGAATCCTGGTGGCTGTACTTGTAAAAAGTCTTTTACAGTTTGCATAGACTTAGCTTTGTCTTCCATTTTCTTTAAAACCTCTTCTGCCTTATTACCAAACAGAGTATCATGCTGTAAAGGTGCATCCAAAAATTTATCTTTAACATGATCAGGCAAATTTTGCTCCTTGTGCCAGACATGCCTTCTAATTACAGATCCAGTAGCTGCGGCCCTGCAGGAGGCCTCCAAGAAATCAAAACCACATTGCAAAGTATGCTTTCCACCTTGTTCTGCTGCATGCAATAATTCCTGTAATTCTTTATTTTCCACACATTAAGAAATCAACATAATTTTCTGTTTCAATAATCCCATAACATGCTGTTGATATTTAAGAAAATGAAACCGGCAGTTTAAGGCCCTAATTGCCAAGGTTGCAGACGTATAAACCTTCTTTCCCCATCTATGCAGAGCCCTGGAATCTCTATCAGAGGGGGTAGGATTCTTAGCCGTTGAGGCCTTTACACCTTTGGGACCCTGTGAGATAGTTTCAGGGTCAGCAGCAGGGTTTTTGAATAAAAATTTGAGAGAGTCAGGAACCCTGTAATATCTGTCTGGCTTGCTAGGAGCCGGAGGTAAGGAATCTGGAGTCATGCTTGATTCCGAAAACACATCATCAACAATGTCTAATACAGGAGAGGTATGGCTAAAGGCCTATGCTGAGGGAGAAGTAAATCCCTAAGCCTCTTTTTTTTATTCTGAGAAATCTTGACTCTCCCAATGAAAATGTTCCCTCAAAGGTTTCTCTAAAGGAATAATCTTCAGGAGGAGATGCAGATGGGATGGATACCTCTGCATCTGAATCCTCATAGGGTGGTATAGAAAATTCCTGATCAGAAGAAATAGAAACCTGATCTGAAGATTCATAATCAGTGTCTTGCCTAGGCATCTTATTTGGGGGGGGGGGGGGGCACCACTGATCAAGGTAATTAGGTCTTCAGCTATTTTGATCATCTGCTTTTTGGGCATAGAGGCCTGAACACATGGCTCATGCGTCATTTTTTAGCCTTTTTTCTTAGTTTTTGAAGCTGGCGTCGGTTTTATACAGAAATGTTGAGGCCTGAAGACACCCTCGGAAGCTGGTACCTGTTGAGCTGCTCCGGACAAATCCGAGGGAGAGACACCCGCGGGTACAATATTTTGAGAATCTCACGGCGTGCCAGACTCCACATGGGTCTTGGTAGAGGCCTACGACTCAAAACTAGCGGGTATCAGGGGCTGTGAAAGCGCCTCACTGAGTACCGGCGAACCAGCGACTGGCTTAGGAGAAGCTTCTTTGTTGGTTTTCGACCTCAACGGTCTGTCTCTGTCCTTTTATTTGCGTTTTTTGTGAACTCTGGTAGTTGGACTGCTATCCAACGACATTTCAGGGTAGTTAAATCTGTTTCCAAAATATTTTGAACCAAAGATATACCGATGCTTAATAGTGCGTTGGTCAAATCTAGCACAAAACTGACAGCAAGGCACGTTATGATCTGGGCCTAGGCAAGGAATACAGTACAAATGAAAATCCTTATAAGGTATTTGCTTCCCACAAGTAATGCAATTAACTTTTACTGACATTGGAATGGAGCAAGAAAAAGTTTCCCCAACGGGGTACTTAGCTTTTAATTGAAGACTAAGGTTCTGAAACTTGAATTCGAAAATTTCAGGAGTCCGTTGATCGGCACTTGCGAACCGCTTCTGCTTCGGGCACCGCGCGGCAAGAAAGACTAAAGAAAATGGCGTTGGCTGCCTATTTTATACCCCTGATGACCTGAAGTCATGGAAGAGGAAATAGCAACCAACGCAGGACCAAAGACTTTGATATTCAGGCTGACTGAGGGCAACCTGCCAGCAGATTACCCAAATGTAATGACTGCAACAGTGAAACACGAAGCACATCACCAGTCTCTCATTACTCTGCATTTCTATCTTATTTTTTTATTGGTGCATGAACTGAAATAGTTAATGGATGTGTGTCAAAGTATTCAATTAAACACAGATGCTCCAGTGAAATATAACTTCTGTCCAGTCTAATCTAGTTATTGTATCTTGGTGAATAAAATGTAAATTCTGTCATAGTTCCTGCCACTGAACACATGTATTCCAATATTTTCAGTTTTTTCAGAAATCTACATCCTTTTTTGACATTTTCCCTTCTAAATCCCACCAATACATTGTCAGTATTACAAATCAGGTGTCAGGCCCCACCTATAAGTAAAATTCCCAGGTGAATGCTGATCATTTCTCCCATAAATTTATTAAGTTCCATAGCAGCAGCTTTTGTTGGAATAAAAACACGTCAGTGTAATCCTTCTCCCTTGCCAATAGTGCTTTACTACCACAAAACTACCACTATTGCCTTTTTTTTCTCCATCTACTATTCACTACTGGGCCTCTAGCAATCAGCATTCATAGGTTCATAGATTAGTACTAAACTAACTGCCCTTGCGAGCCATTTTAAGCTTAGCCAATTATCCCTTGTGAGACTCAAACCCTGCACCTTGTGTTTGTAAGGCAAACACCTTAACCATTAGGCCACCCCTCCTGCATATTACTTCCCTTTTCCTTTATCCCTGACATTTTGCTCAATATCTATTCTGAAATCCTTTCTTCATCAAATTCACACTCATTTCTTTCCAAATATATTTCCTGTAGCATTGCTACTTGCACTATGCACTTCTTAACACAATTCAATAATCCTTCCTTTCATCTATATCTATAAAGCCATTTACATTCAAACATAAAATAAAAAGAGCAGCCATTGAGACAGAAAGCTATTGCTTCTACCTATTACACGTGACAGTTTTTTTATGTGAATTTCCAGCTTTTATCTTGCATGCACAAATTAGAAGTTATGTACCTACCATAACGTTCCATGTTAGTTGTCTTCGCTCGCCTTCTTTCTTGCTGGATGGGTTCGGAGCCGATCCTCGGCTCCGACTCGGCACTAGCTTTAGCTCGAGAACTCCTTTTACCAGCTCGAGGCAACCCTATATCCCATGATGCAAGGCGGAACTACCTCAGATCTCGTTTGGCAGCTAACTAACCCTGCTAAAGACTTATCCTAATATAATTAGGAACCATGGTTCCTAAAAGAAGTCCTCATAACAATGCTCCAGAGGAAGTAATCTAATAGGAACTCTCCAAGATCTGTCCAGGCCAGCGGGAAGGAGGGAGGGACGAAGAAAGAAGGCGAGAAGACAACTAACATGGAACGCGTTATGGTAGGTACATAACTTCTAAATGTTAAGTTGTCAATCTCGCCTTCATTCTTGCTGGATGGGACTGCGTCCCTAGCACCTGTATCCCGGGTGGCTCAATGGAACAGACTCTTGAGAACAGTGGAACCAAAACTGGCCCTATCTCTGGAGGCCAAATCCAACTTGTAATGAGACACAAAGGTATGAGGCGTGGCCCAAGTAGCTGCTGCACAAATAGTGTCAATGGGAAGTCTATCCTGAAAGGCTACAGAAGTGGATAGACTCCTGGTCGAATGTGCTTTTGGCTTAGAAGATAGTTGTTTGCCCCTTAGAGAGTACACATAGGAAATGGTGGAAGTCAACCATCTAGATAAGGTCACTTTAGATACTGGAAGACCCAACTTGTTTTCTGCATAGGAGACAAACAATTGGTCTGATTTTCTAATTTGTTTAGTCCTATGTAAGTAGTACCTGAGCTGACGATGAACATCCAAAAAATGCAGCTTCTGTTCAGCTCTGTCAGAATAGTTAGGAAAGAAAACTGGTAGATCAATAGATTGGTTAATATTGGCTTGAGATACAACCTTGGGAAGAAAGGAAGGGTTAGTTCTGAGCGAAACCCTATCCTTATGAAACACCAGATAAGGTGAACGAATACAGAGGGCCTGAATCTCAGAAACTCTTCTTGCAGAAGTAACAGCCAGCAAAAATATAGTTTTCCATGTCAACAACTTTAAAGAACACGTAGCAGACGGTTCGAAGGAGGTAGAATTAGGGATGCCAACATTAAGTTCAGATCCCATTGCGGAGGAGGATGTTTCACAGGCGGTTTTAGGAGAAAAACTCCTCTCAAAAAGGCTTTGCATAACCTATGAGACATGATGTTATTGTCCTGCAAGCCAACATGAAATTTGGAAATAGCAGCCAGTTGTACTTTGACTGTAGATGATGATGATCCCGAATGAAAAACCTCCGCCAGGAAATCCAAAACAGAATGTATAGGAGCGGTGAAAGGATCAATATTTCTGGCGTTTGCCCAAATAGAAAAACGCCGCCACTTGCTAGCATAAACAGTTCTAGTGGACGACTTTAAAGAAGACACTAAAATGTCTCTGACTGAGTCAGAAATCATTGGTAGCCTGGCTAGGGAAGGAAGTGGAGCAACCAAGCAGTGAGGTTGAGAGAATGAATGGCCCGGTGCTGCTGACCCGACTGGTGGATCAAAAGATCCGGAACTGGGTCCAGATGCCAGGGCTGCACTAGAAGGTGATGATGTAGAGACGGAAACCAAATTTGTCGAGGCCAATATGGAGCAATGAGGATCAATTTGGCTCTCGAAACGGTGGCTTTCTGAATGACTTGTGGAATCAATGGAAAGGGAGGAAAAGCATAAAGAAGTCCCCGAGGCCAATCCTGGGTTAGAGAGTCTCTCAAGGGTTGGCCTGGAAGAGGAAATAGTGTGAAGTAATCTGGGTACTTGCTGTTTTGAGGGGTAGCGAAAAGATCGCAACAAGGGGTGCCCCACTTCAGAAAAATCTGATCCACTACAGACTGATTGAGAGACCACTCGTGAGGCATCAGAATAGATCTGCTTAGCCTGTCCGCCAATAGGTTGGACCTGCCGGGGATGTGCGTTGCTATCAGAAACCGCTGAGAAGAGATCGCCCATTGCCAAAGTCTGAGAGCTTCGACATAAGGGATAGGACCTGGTTCCGCCCTGTTTGTTGATGTACCAGACCACGGACATGTTGTCCGTCTGTACTGCAATAGTCCCTGTGGGAAGAAAGTCGCGAGGGCTTGCAACGTTAAAAGCACTGCTCTCATCTCCAGGACATTTATGTGCAGGTGGTATTCTATGGGTTGCCACGTCCGTGGACCATCCTGCCCTGATAATGCCCCCCCCACCCGATCAGAGAGGCATCCGTGGTGACTGTGGCAACTGGAGGAGGGGAACAAAGGGTCGGCCCTGATGAAGAAGAGGGGAAGATATCCACCATCGTAGATGAGCCCTGCAAGACTGTGTCACTAAGATCTTGTGTCTCATGGGCAGATCGTGGTACGACCACTGCGTGAACAACATCCACTGCAGGAGACGCATGTGGAAGCGAGCCAGTGGAAGAAGAACAATGGCTGCAGCCATTAGGCCTAGAACTTTCAAGACAAACCTGGCTTTGACCTTGTTGCTTTGTAACAGAAGCTGAACAAATTTCTGGATGTCCAGAATCCTTTGATTTGTTAGCCTGGCTAACATTCTGATGGTATCTAACTCTGCGCCTATAAAGGTGATAGATTGGCAAGGCAGCAGAGAGGATTTTTCGAAATTCACCGAAATTCCTAGACTCTTGCAAAGCTGTAAGGTGTAGTCTCCGGACCGAAGAAGCTGATCCTTGGAGGTGGCGGAGAGGAGCCAGTCGTCCAAATAAGGAAACACTTGGAATCCTCGACGTCTCAGGTGAGCTGTGACCACTGCCATGCATTTGGTGAACACTCTGGGGGCTGAAGTGAGGCCAAAGGGCAGTGCTCTGAATTGGTAATGACTGGCTCCCAGCCGAAAGCGGAGAAACCTTCTGGAGCGTCTGTGAATCTTTATATGATAGTACGCATCCTGAAGGTCTATCGAGCACATCCAGTTGTCCTTGCCCAGAAAGGGCAGAATGGATTGCAGCGTGACCATCCGGAATCTTGCCTGACAGACTTGTTTAGTCTGCTTAGGTCTAGTATTGGTCTCCAATCTCCCGTCCTTTTGGGGACCAAAAAGAATCTTGAGTAGAAGCCGGATCCTACTTGGTCTGCCGGCACTGTTTGGACGGCTCTTTTTCCCAGGAGTTTTGAAACTTCCTGTTTTGCCAAATCCCTTTGACCGGGTGAGATGTCTGGAAGGGATTGCAGAGGTACGGGAAACCTTTCGAAGGGGATTTTGTAACCCTCGGATATAATCGACTGTACCCACTTCTCTTGTGATAGGGATTGCCAGGCTACTGGGTACAGCGAAATTCTTCCCCCGACTGCCTCCAAGGGTGGACAGTCGGGCAACACCTCAGGGATGCTGAAAGGGCTTCTCAGGAGGAGGCTCCCTGTTGCCCTGGTTCTGAGGACCCCCCCTGCCTCTAGGGCGGCATCTATTATTGTTACCCCCTCTGCCTCTGGGGGTAAACTGACCACGTGTGTCCAGTGTAGCTCCTTGGGCTTTATGGAACCACATCTTCCCCCCCCTTCTGACCCTTGGGATATGGTCTAGAAGGAGTGGAAAACTGGACTCCAACGGCAGAAAGAGTTTTACCGTCCTGTTCACATCTGGTCAAAGTATCCTTCACCTGAGGTCCGAACAAAGCCGAACCGTCAAAGGGGGTGTTGGTGAAGGATGCCTTAAAGGGGTCTGCAAAATTACACAGCCGCATCCAGGCTTGGCGTCTAAGAGCAACACCTGTGCCTGCGGCCCTGCTCGTTCCATCGGCTGCATAAGATATGAGCCGCATGGAGGAGTTAGATATCGAATTCAGGATAGCTAGCTGAGAGGCAATCTTTTCCTGAGCCCCGGCAGCTGAAGGATCCTGGACTACTTCTCCCAGTTCCTTGAGAATATCTCGTTGAAGCCTGGTGAAGTGACAAAGATAATTCAGCGAACGCATTGCAAAGGTCGCTGAAGAAAACATCCGCTTTCCATACCTGTCCATGGTCCTAGAATCCTTATTAGGAGGATGGACAGGTACTGAAGGATCCGCCAGTTCCTTCTTAGTGGCCGCCACCACCATAGCATCCACAGAGACACCTTTGGACAGGAACTGTTTGTCCGAAGGGGCCGTGATGAACTTGGATGGTCTCCTGGGGACAGGTTCCACAGAATCTGGAGGCGCCCACACCTTGCGAGCCACTACCTGCATGAGTGGGTCGAAGGCGGAGACACCCAGGAGGTGGAGGGTCGGGATCCAAAGCCTCCAGGTATACCGACTCATCCTCGGAGGGGTCAATGGAGGGCCAATTCCCCTCTGTTTGAGGAGCTCAAGGATGTCTGAAAATGAGACATCCTCAGAGGGGACCGAGGGAACCCTCCGACTCATCTAAGTCGGTATCAGATGTAGTAGACTCAGGGAGTCTGTGTGTTTTCTCTTACACGTCCTCTTCCGAGGGGTTCCCCTGCAGGGTCAGGAGAAACCTCGGAAGAGGAGGAAATTCCCAGTGGGGAAACCTGGGGCGATGGATCCCTGGGCCTGAGAGCAAGAGGCTGGCAAGAGGCATCTGCAGGCACTGATGAGGGAGGAGCTAGAGGGATAGACCGCTGACCAGGCTCAGAGGCCAGGACACTCCTCATCACCTCAAAGGCTCCTCTCCCCGGGAGACCTGAACACACCCGCTCCGAAGAAACAGGAATGGTCGGCTCCAAGGAGAGAGAAGGCTCCGAGGCCGATGTCGGCGCCGAGCTTACCAAAGCCGAAGCTCCGAGAGGGAGAGCGGGGTCGGACAAGGGTCCGATGCCACTAGCCCCCTCGGAGCCGACAGTGGAAACCCGATGACTGGATCCCTCCAAGGAAAGTCTCAAGGAGGAGATCGGAGCCGAGGATGACGGAGCCGAAGGATGTATCAGCTCCGGCATCGAAACAGTCGCTGTCCCAAGAAGCTCCGGCTCCGAACTCTGGTGTGGAGTCGGAGGAGGAATCTCAAGAATTGGGGCTGTAGCCGAAGTCTGTTGAGACGGGCTATGGAGCATTTGGGCCAGTGCCTGAGATTTCAACAGCCTGCTTACCACCCTCTCCAAATCGTGGTCAGACAGCCTGGAAGATCTCGAAGATCGGCTCCGATGGCTCCGCTCCGACAAAAGAGGAGACCCCGGAGCCGAGTGAATACTTAGTATCGAAGGGGACCGGGATCTCTTGCGGGCCGGAGCCATTGGAGCCGAAGTCCCTTGAACCCCAGATGGAGCAGAGGATCTCTCGGCTCCGATGCTGGATAAAGTGTCGGCTCCAGCCGGAGCCGACAAGGCAACAGTAGTCAGGGTATCGGAGCCCCCCCGCACCCAACCCACTACTCTAGCAGAACAAGTCTCCGCTCCAGCCGAGCCGATATCGGCTCCGACGGAGCTGGAGCCACCGGAGGAGGCTTGGACACTGTAGCCTGAGCCTTCGGTGACTTAAGAGGTTTTCCTGCCCCTTGCTTAGGAGGAGAACCTTCAGGTTTTAACAAACCTCGGAGGATCAATTTGTTCCTCCTTTCCTGCAGGACTCTCTGGCTAAAGGCATGACACAACGCACAGGAGTCCTGCAGGTGCAAAGGCCCCAGGCAATACACACAAGAAGTGTGACCGTCTGTCAGGGACATTTTCTGACAGCACTGGTCACACTTCTTGAAGCCTGAGACCTTGCCTTCCCTAGACATCCTAAAAGGATATACACAAACAGTCCCCACAAACACACAACTTAATCCCTACACAGACACACAGGAAGGGAATAACTTGGGGAACTAGGCCTGACTAAAGATTTAACTGAAAAACTATTTTAAAAGTTTAAAAAGGAAGGGAATAGGGTGGGCTGTACTAAATACAGGCTAACCTAACACTGAAGGGAAATTAAACCCCTAACTAAACTTTTTTCTTCTTTAACAAGAAAAAACTTACCTCAGCTGGCAAAGGAGACCTCTTTCGCTAAGCGGCAAACGAGATCTGGGGTAGTTCCGCCTTGCATCATGGGATATAGGGTTGCCTCGAGCTGGTAAAAGGAGTTCTCGAGCTAAAGCTAGTGCCGAGTCGGAGCCGAGGATTGGCTCCGAACCCATCCAGCAAGAATGAAGGCGAGATTGACAACTTAACATCTAATTTTTGCCAGGCTGATCGTTCATACAGCTGTTTATTTCATTTGTGTCTAATCCACATTTGTTAAGACTACTTACTTTAATAAAAACCTTCAAAAAAAACTAAACACATTTTCAGACCACCAACCCCCTATTAACTAATAACAAACATACAAAACCATGTACATTTTCAACAAATTAAGTTTAACCCTTGTAAGAAAACAAGATGGTTTCCATAGTCAACTGCTACGACACAAGGTACTTACCTTGTTAAATCCACATGAGCGTGGTCATGAACTAGAACAAACAATGTGTACGGATTCTGCTTTACTCTTCTCATAAATGCCTCAAACTTGGTTTGAATATCACTGTCTATCCATACAACATACTTCTCAGCTTTCTGACAGGCAGTTGCACTTTCTTCAAGTCCCAGGTCTACAAGAACTCCTATAGAACAAAGGAAAAATGGCAAGTGGTCAGTTTGGTGTCTAAAGTTGAAGTATATTATGAAAGGACTCTCCATCACCCCCTTCACTTCTTCCAGCTGCAGGTGCAAAGTACAGTTGGGTGATGACACTATACCAGAGATATTTCTGTTTATTAGTAATTATGACATTAGGTGACACACTGGATGTTGAAGAAAAATGTCCTTGAAATTTGCACTGTTTATTGTACATCTTCAGAAAAAATAAGTTATTTATACAATTAAGCATATGTTTTCATATTTCTGTAAATATTTGAAATAAACATGCACTCCTAGAGGAATTTCTTATTGCTATGTGAAAGCTTATGTCTGGTTAAACATTTGCTTAGGTTGTACAGTTTCCAAGCTATGATAGAAAGTTTAGCAAAAAATATGAGTTGAGGTTATGGTGAATTTATAATGTATTGTATTTAAAAAAAGAAACTATGAAAGCACCATTATCAGCATAAAGAATATGTCTTACTGATAACATTGCTATACAGTGGATATAAAAAGTTTACACACGCCTGTTAAAATGCCAGGTTTTTGTGATATAAAAATGAGACCACAAAGAATCATTTCAAAACTTTTCCCACGTTTAATGTGGCCTATAACCTGTACAATTCAACTGAAAAACAAACTAATCTGTTAGGAGAAAAATATAAAAAATAAAAAAAACATACAATAAGCTGATTGCACAAGTGTGCACACCCTTAAACTAATACTTGGCTGAAGCACCTTTTGATTTAATTACAGCATTCAGTCTTCTTGGGTACACACCTGCCATCAATTAAAGAAACTCTGTTTAACCCCAAATAAATTTCAGCTGTCCTAGTAGGATTTTCCTAACATTAACTCAGTTGCCTGCTATAGCAAAAGCCATGGTTCACAGACAGCTTACAAAGCATCAAAAGGATCTCATTGTTGAAAGGTATCAGTCAGGAGAAGGGTACAAAAAACTTTCCCCAACACTGGATGTACCATGGAAAACAGTGAAGACAGTCATCAAAAAGTGGAGAAAATATGGGACAACAGTGACATTGCAAATAACTGCATGTCCCTCCAAAATTGATGAAAAGACGAGATGAAAACTGGTCAGGGAGTCTGCCAAGAGACCTACAGCGACATTGAAGGAGCTGCAGGAATTTCATTTCTGGCAAAGTACTGATTGTGCATTACATGTGACAATCTCCCGTATTCTTCATATGTCTGGGCTATGGGGTACGGTTGCAAGACGGAAGCCTTTTCTTACACAGAAAAACATCCAGGTCAGGCTAAAATTTGCAAAACAATACATCAAGTCCCCCAAATACATGTGGGAAAATGTGCTATGGTCTGATGAGACCAAAATTTAACTTTTTGGCGACATTTCCAAAGGGTACGCTTGGCACAAAACACTTTGCATCAACAAAAGATCACCATCCCCACAGTGAAGCATGGTGATGGCAGTGACATGCTTTGGGGTTGCTTTTCTTCAGCTGGAACTGGAGCTTTAGTCAAAGTGGAGGGAATTATTAACAGTTCCACATACCAGTCACTTTTGGCCCAAAACCTTCAAGCATCTGCTAGAAAGCTGAAGATGAAGAGGAATTTCACCATTTAACATGACAATGACCCAAAGCATACATCCAAATCAACAAAAGAATGGCTTCACCAGAAGAAAATTAAAGTTTTGGAATGGCCCAGCCAGAGCCCAGACCTATATCCAATAGAAAATCTGTGAGGTGACCTGAAGAGAGCTGTGCACAAGAGATTCCCTCTCAATCTGACAGATTTGGAGCGCTTTTGCAAGGAAGAGCGGGCAAATATTGCCAAGTCAAGATGTGCCATGCTGATAGACTCCTACCCAAGAAGACTGAATGCTGCAATTAATTCAAAAGGTGCTTTAACAAAGTATTAGTTTAAGGGTGCACACTTATACAACCAGCTTATTGTACTTTTTTTATTTTTTTATATTTTTTCCCCTAACAGATTTGCTTGCTTTTCAATTGAATTGTACAGGTTATAGGTCACATTAAAGGCAGAAAAAGTTTTGAAATGATTTATTGTGGTCTCATTTTTTTATATCACAAAAATCTGGCATTTTAACAGGGGTGTGTAAACTTTTTATATCCACTGTATATATAGTTGTAAAAAGAAGTTATGTTCTTACCATAATGTTCCACCTTTGTTGTTGATCTTCATTCATTCTTGACTGATGGGGTTGGAACCAATTCGACCATTATACACTGCTCACGCCAGCCAAAAACTCTCAAGCTAAGACTCCACCCACAATACCCCTCTTCCCATTACCTCAGACAGAGTTTGCCTTGTATCAAATAAAATATAGAAGCCCTGTCTAAGGTATAAACATGTAACACTCCAGGACTAAGTCCAAACCTCCAAGAGTCTTTTGGAGAGGGTAGGAAGGTGGGATGTCAAGAACGAATGAAGATCGACAACACAGATGCAACGTTATGGTAAGAACACAACTTCTTTATCTGATGTTGTCAATCTTCATTCATTCTCAACTGAAAGGAGAGAGTCCCCAGCTACTTTACATCATGTGCAGTTATATGGAAGGATATTCCTGAGCACCATACAGCAAAAGAATGCTCTTCCCCTGGAGATCATGTTTAATTTGCAATGGGTGATAAAGGTATGTGGAGTAGCCCAAGTTGCAGCTGCACATATGTCTTCCACAGACACACTGGAATGAAAGACCACTGAAGTGGAAACAGATCTGGTAGAATTAGCTCTGACTGTAGTAGACAGTTGAAGTCTGTTCTGAATGTAGATAAATGTGATACAGTCTCCAAACCATTTTGACATGGTAACCTTTTATACAGGCTTGCCCAATCTGGGTCCTGAAAAGGATAGAAATCATTGGTCTGACTTTCTAGAAGATTTCATTTTGTCCAAGTAAAAATGTAATTGCCTGTGGACATCCAAGAAGTGTAAACATGACTCTCCTTTGTTCGCAAAATTTGGGAAGACAACTGGCAAGTCTATGGCCTGGTTGATATTGGAGTCTGATGCCACTTTGGCAAGGAAGGTGGGATTGGTTCTGAGTGATGCTCTTTCTATGTGAAAAATGATACAGGGATGACTCACACATAAAGCTTGTAACTCTGAAATTCTCCTAGCAGATGTGATAGCTGCTAGGAAGAGGGTTTTCCAAGATAAAAATTTGACGTCACAAGTAGCTGCTGGCTCAAATGGCTGTCTAACTAGGCACTGTAAGACCAAGGTCAAATCCCATGGTGCTACAGGATCTTTGAATGGGGGGGTTTGAATGTAGAGTGCCTTTAAGAAATATTTTTGCATAAACAATGAGACATCAAGGAATGGTCATCAAAACAGTTATTAACATTTGAAAAGGCAGCCAAATGAACCTCAATTGTGGACGTAGAGGCTGCTTTATCAAACAGGGTAGCTAAATATTCCAGGACCTTATCAAATGATGCTGAGAAAGAGTCTACATAGTTTACACACACCCAAACTGAAAATCTTTTCCATTTGCTTAGATAAAACTTCCTGGTGGATAGTTTATTGGAGGCCAGAAGTATCTTTTGTACTGGAGAGGACAAGTTATTCTGCCTGGCAATTACTAGAACTGGAGAAACCAAGCCGTCTGCTTGAGACTTTGAAGATTGGGATGCACCAGGCCCTGAGGGTGAGACAGCAGATCCAGAGCTGGGTCCAGAGTCCAAGGCCGGTGAACTAGATGGGGCCAAAGAAAAGGGAACTAGACTTGGTGGGGTCAATAAGGTGCAGTGAGAATTACTCTGCTTCTTAACCTTTGGGCTTTCCTCAGAAACTGGGGGATGAGTGGAATAAGGGGAAAGGTATAAAGCAGTCTTGGGGACCAATCGAGAAGAAGTGCGTCTCTCAGGGACCCCCCCCCCCATTGGGGGGAATTAGGGCAAAGTAGCTGCTGCATTTGTTGTTTATGGGACAGGCGAATAGGTTACAGCACGGCTGACCCCATCGACAAAAGATCATAGTCGTTATGCTGAGATTGAGAGACCACTTGTGAGGCAGGAGTACACATCTGCTCAGTTTGTCTGCAATCATGTTGGAGTTCCTTGGGATATGCATTGCTATCAGGAAGTGGTTGGAAGCAATAGCCCATTGCCAAATCCTTAGAGCTTCCCGATATAGAGGATAGGATCTGGTTCCTCCCCGTTTGTTGCTATACCAGACTACAGACATCTTGTCTGATTAGATTGCAACCATTCCAGAAGGAAGGACAGACTGGAATTCTTGCGCTAATGCACTGCCCTCAATTCTAGGATACTGATGTGCAAATTGGCCTTTTGCAGGGACAATGTGCCTTGAACAGTCTTTCCGAAATATTTATTTTATTTATTTTTATTTTGTTTTATTTTACATTTGTTAACCGGCAGAGTCTGACTGGATACATGTCCATTTTCAGCAGAGGCCTGGGGAGAAAAGCTCCACATGTACATAACAAGTGTAAATACACAGGCATGCTTTTATTGAAATTTAATAGCACTGTAAATTTATTTAATGAAATATTTAAACATTTTGTTTTCAAGAGGTCAAACAAAAAAAGGTTGGAAGTTGATAGTTGAGAAGGCAAATAGTTAAGAGATTACATATTAAAAGGGAACAAATAGCCTTAGAGTGGCTAGCACACATGACATCATCCTTATATTTAAATCTTATCACTACGGCCTTGGGCTGAGAGGGGGAAAGGTATGACTCTACAGATTCTGTTCTGGCCTCATCCATGGAGGTAAATCCTTTTTGCAGTGATTTATCAGGACTGGATGGGACATGAGATGTGTTAGAATCGACCATTGTGACGCCAAGAGCCAATGAAGCAGTCTGTTGTAGCACCTTGCTAGGGTACTAACATTATAGTTGCTGCCGTGGTTCCCAGAGCTTGTAGTACCAGACGAGGAGGAACTTTGTTTTGGGAAATGATTAATTGAACTTGAGATCTTAGTTTTAACAGCCTGTGAAGGGGAAGGGAAGTGACATAGGACAGAGTCAGTTGTGACTTTTTCTTGTTGACGGAAATACCTAGTATTTTGGTGAGATGTAGGACGAAGTCTATGGCGTAAAGCAGTAGATGCCTGGAGGGGGCAGTGAGACGACGATCATCTAGATATGGAAACACCAGGAATCCTTGTAGAATCAAATGAGCTGCAATGACTGCCATGCAGGGGGCTGTGGTGAGACCAAAAGGCAGTGCTTGAAATTGGTAATGACTGGCTCCTAGCCAGAAGGGGAGATATCTTCTGGAGCACTTGTCCATCTTTATGTGGTAATACGCACCCTAAAGATCTATAGAGCACATCCAATCATCCTTCTCTAGAAAGAGAAGGAAAGACTGAACCATGACCATCAAGAATTTTGTCTGTTGTACAAATTTGTTCAATAGGCTGAGATCCAGGATTGGTCTCCAGTCCAGTCTTTTTCTGGCACTAACTAGAACCTTGAGTAGAATCCAGATCATATTTGGTCTGATGGGAATACTTGGATGACTTTTTTTGAAGCAGCTTTTGAATGGACTTATTTGAATAGGAAGTAACTGAAGAGTCAGCATCTTGAATTTTGGAATCCCCAAAAAGGTGTTTAGAGTAGACAGGTCCAGGATAGGATGCCATGAATCGTCTTTTCTGGGTACCAGGAAAAGTCTTGAGTAGAAACCTTGTCCCTTTTCCTCTTCTGGTATCAGTTGAATAGCCCCCATGCTTAAGAGAGAAAGTACTTGTTTTTGAGCCTCTGCCCATTGATTTGGTGGTAGGTCAGGCCACCCGCTTGGTGTTGGCAACGTGTGTTAGTGAAATCTGTATCCCTGTGACACTATATTTAAAACCCATTTGTCCTGGGTAATGAGTTCCCAAGTCTCTGCATGAAGAGCAATCTTTCCCCCCAAAGGGGCAGTCAGTTGACAAGTGCTTGGAAATTTTAAAAGGAAGTCATTGAGACAGTTTACCAAAGGGGGGAGTTGTATTATTCCCAGATTTGGAAGTGGAAGCTTTCCACTACTTAGTTCTGTGTCCCCTGGGACTGAAACCTGGGGTTTTTGCTGTGTCTGGGTTTGGCATGAGAAGACCTGGAAGGGGCTGGAAAGGACCAATTCTTAGAGTGCCAGTGCCTACTAAATCGGGGAGGCTGAACTTGTAAAAAATCTTTAACATTTTGCATATATTTAGCTTTATCTTCCGTCTTTTTAAGAACTTCCTCAGCCTTGTTGCCAAACAGGTGGTCCTGATTTAAAGGAGCATCCAACAATTTAGCTTTAACATGATCAGGCAAAGATTGCTCCTTGAGCCAAGCATGCCTTCTGAGCACAGACCCAGTAACAGCAACCCTGCAAGAGGCCTCTAATGAATCAAAACCACATTGCAAAGTACGTTTTCCAACTTGTTCAGCAGAATGCATTAAATCCTGTAATTCTTTATTTTCCACACAGTCAGGAATCAACATCATTTTCTGTTTAAGCAGTCCAGTAACATGTCGCTGATACTTTAACATATGAAATTGGCAGTGCTCTAATTGCCATGGTTGCTGAAGTATAAACCTTTTTACCCCATCTATCCAGCGCCCTGGAGTCTCTATCAGAAGGTGTAGGATTTTTAGCAGTAGAAGCCTTAATGCCCTTGCGCCCCTGTGAAACAGTCTGGATCTGCAATAGGATTTTTGAAAAGGAACTTATGGGACTCAGGGACCCTGTAGTATCTGTCTGGTTTACTAGGAGCAGGAGGCAGGAAATCAGGAGTCAAACTGGATTCCGAGAATGCATCAACAATGTCTAGTACAGGAGTAATAGCCAAAGGCCTATGCTGAGGTAGAAGGAAATCCCTAAGCCTCTTTTTTTGAATCAGAAAATTCCTGGCTTTCCCAGTGAAAATGCTCCCTCAGAGTATGTAAGGTTTCTTTTGGGGAAACCTTACATGCTCCCTCAAAGTATGTAAGGTTTCCCCAAAAGAAAAATCCTCAGGAGGGGAAGCAGAGGGAATAGAGTCCTCTGCATCAGAATCCTGGTAAGTAGGTAAAGACAAATCCAGGTAATCAGGAGAGTCAGAAAAAACAGAATCCTGATCCGAAGATTCATAATCAAGCTCAGCCCTAGGCCTCTTAGAGGGTACGGGTTGACTACCCCTGATTAGAGTTGTTAGATCTTCAGCCATTTTTATCATTTTTTGCTTAGGCATAGAGGCATGAGCATTTGGCCTAGGCGCTGGTTTTTTAAACATGGATCGAGATTTAGGCCTTATTAATGAAGGAGGAGTCGATTTAATATGCAAGTCCATAGGCCTGAATACACCCTCAGAAGCCGGTGCCTGCACAGCGGCTTCGGACCCATCCAAGGTACAGACATCCATGGGTTCCCATAGTTGAAGTATCTTGCGGCATACCGGACTCCAAATGGCTCTCAGTAGAGGCCTGCGAATCAGAAGTAGCGGGTATCAGGGGCTGCAAAATTGCCTCACTGAGTACCGTCGAACTGGCGACTGGCTTAGGAGAAGCGTTGTCGGCAGTTTTGGACCTCGGAGGCCTGTCTCTGTCTTTATCTTTGCATTTTTTCGGAATTCCGGCAGTCAGATGGCTAACCGATGACATTTCTGGATAATTAAACCGAGAACCTAAATATTTAGAGGCAAAAATATACCGATGGATAGTGCGCTGATTAAATAAAGCACAAAACCGACAACAAGGTATGTCGTGGTCAGGGCCTAGGCAACGAATACAGTACGAATGAAAATCTTTATGAGGTATTTGCTTTCCACAAGTAATGCAATTATTAACTTTTACTGACATCAAGAAGGAGCAAGAAAAAGTTTCCCCAATGGGGTACTTGGCTTTTAGTTGAAGACTACAGTTCTGAAACTCGAAAATGAAAATTTCAGGAGTCGGCCGACTGGCACTTGCAAAATGCTTTTGCTTCGGGCACCGCACGGCAAGAAAGACTGGGGTAATGGCGTCGGTTGCATGTTTTATACCCCTGACGACCTGACATCATGGAGGAAGGGACAGCAACTGATGCAGGACCCAAGACTTTGTTTATGAGCCCGACTGAGGGCAACCTGCAAGCAGATTATCCAAATGTAATGACTGCAACACTGAAACACGAAGAACATGTTGCAGTTTCCAGGAATCCCTGCAGGTGCCCCTGCAAATCCTGATCTGGCTCTGGAGATGTGGTCCAATTTGTAATGTTTGGTGAAGGTATGCACAGAGGACCATGTGACTGCCTCAAGAATGGTAGTTGTGTCCAGGCCCTTGAGGAAGGTCACAGAGGAAGCCACAGCTCCTGCAGTGTGTGCCCTGACCCCATGAGGTAATTGTTTCCCATGGTAAGAGTAGCAGAAGGTGATGATTTTCCTTATCCAGCAGGAAACAGTTTGTTTGGACACTGCCTTGCCCTGGGCCCTGGCGTGGAAGGACACAAAACGCTGACTGGACTTTGATATTTTTGGTTTTGTCCAAAAAGAACCTCAGTTACCTGTGGACATCAAGGGAGAGAAGTATTCTCTCACTGTCATTCTTTGGTGAAGGAAAGAAGATGGGTAAGTGAATAGACTGATTAAGCGATAGCTCATTGACTACTTTGGGCATGAAGGAGGGATTGGTGCACAGGGTCACAATCTTTGTGGAAGATAGTGCTAGGTGGGGATGCCACTAGTGCTTGTAATTCTGAAACCATTCTGGCTGAGGTAAGGCTACTTGTAGGAAAGTTTTCCATGTGCACATCTGCAGAGAAACAGAGCCAGCTGGCTCAAAAGGAGCAATAGTTAGTTTTTCTAGCACATAGTTTAGGTCCCAAGATGGAGGAATAGGTTTATTTGGTGGCCTAATGTGGAGCACCCCTTTTAAGAATAGTTTGACATCCAATCCGGAAAACAGAGGTGGGTCCATAGGTAAGCAGGCAGAAATGGTGGATAAGTGGACCTTCACTGATGAATATGAAAAGTCTAACTTTATGAGCTCACACATATAGGCTAGGACTAGAGGAACATCTGACTGGAAGGGGTCCCAATGCCTTTGGAGAGAACATTTGGAGAACCTTTTCCACTGGGAAACACAGGACCTCCTGGTATTGGGTTTCCCGGCCTCCTGCAAGACAGCTAGCATGTCCCCAGTGTAGCAGTGCCTGAAGGGGATCAAAAGTCATCACCCGGGGAAGGGTCAAGCAAAGAATCTCTAGGTTTGGGTGAATCAGAGATCCCTTCTGTTGGGTGAGCAGGTCCACCTTGTGAGCCAACGTGTGGTGACTGCCCTTGGCAAGAGATTGAAGAAGGGGGAACCAATGCTGCCATGGCCAATAGGGAGTCACCAGCAAGAATTTTGGCTTGTCCCTCCTGATTTTTAGGAGGACTTTCTGAATGAGTGGGAAGGCATACAGGAACAGTCCCCTCCAAGAGATGGTGAAGGTGTCCACCTTCCAAGCTTGTGGGAGGAGGCAAATACATCTATTTGAGGTGTGCCCCAATGGTGGACAACGTCTAAGAAGACATCACTGTACAACATTCATTCGTGATGCAGAGAGAATGATCCCCTGAGGACATCCACCTGATGGTTGTCCTGGGATGGAATATAAACTGCCTGCAGTGACATGTTCTGAGAAGCTAACTTCCATACCTGAATTCCTAGTCTACAGAGCAGATAAGACCTGGTCCCCCACTGTTTGTTGATGTACCACATCACACTTGTGTTGTCTGTGAATATTTGTAGGGGTCCAGGTTGCATGACAGGGAGAAAAACCTGTATGGCTAGGTGGACTGCAGTCATCTCCCTTATGTTGATGTACTTTTTCCTGGAGGGAGGGCTCCCATAGGGCCTGCACTTTGAGACCATTTATAGTTGCACTCCAGCCTAGATCAGAGGCATCTGTGTGCATGCACTGTACTGGCGTGGGGGTTTGCAGGGGTAGGCCTGGGGTTAGTTGTATGTGATGGATCAACAATCTCAGTTCTGCATTCAGGCATGGTAGAAATGGTACCTGAAAGTCCAGGGGCTGGCTATGTTGTGACCAGACATTCTTCAGGTACTACTGAAACTTCATGTGCAGCCTGGCCAGGGGTAGCATAGGAATTGTGGTTGCCACGAGACCTAGGAAGAGCATGAAGTTCCTGGCCAACAGGTGGTTGACTTGGAGGAGGTCCTGGAAGTGGCTGACTAGGGAGGAGACCTTGTCCTGAGGGAAGAAGGCCTTCATCAAGTCGGTCCTGATTCTGCAGCCTAGGAAAATTTTGTCTTGAACTGGAGAGAGTAATGATTTTGAAAAGGTGAGGGTGAATCCCAAACTCTGGAGAAGGGACATGGAGAAAAGATCATCTTTGTGTGCGACTTCCCCTTCCGCTAGAATGAGGAGGTCGTCTAGGTAGAGGTAAATTTGAATGCCCTTTGTTCTGCAGTAGGCTATTGCTGGGGCTAGGCATTTGGTGAAGACTCTTGGTGCAGTGGATAAATCAAAGGGCAAGGCAGTAAACTAAAAGTGTGAGGAGGGTCCAACAAATCGCAGATACTTACTGTGGTTTGGGTGGATAGGTATATGAATGTATGCCTCCTTCCAAAGTGGCCATGAAAGCTTTGGGTGGCAATAGTGAAAGTAAGTTTTGAAGAGAAAGCAGTCTGAAGGAAGGGACCTTAAGAAAGAAGTTTAGGAAGGATAGATTTAGGATGGGCCTCCAAGGGCTGTCCTTTTTTGACACCAGGAACAACCTGGAGTAAAACCCTCTTCTTTCTTGGCCTGGGGGAACAGTTTCTATGGTCCCTTGGGAGTGAATGCCTTGAATAACCTGTGGAATTAGGTGAAGTTGGTTCTTTGGAGAGAAGGGGATGGCTAGTGGTATGGGTTTTTCTTATCATGGCATGAAGTATCCTTTTTTCACTATTGCCAGGACCCAGCAGTCTGTAGTGATCTTTTTCCAGAAGGGAAGAAGGTGAGAGAGGTGGGATGAGAGGGGACGGTGGCTGAGGCAGTCACTCATTGTTGTTCCTGTCTTGAAAGGGACGTCTATTGGAAGGCTGAGGGAGGGTTGCCCTATGGGAGGGAGCCTTCCTGGACCCTTTCCTGTGTCTAGAAGTGGAGGAGGAGGTTGGAGCAGGGGCTCTCCTGACAAAGGAAGTTTTGGCTGGATAACTTCTATAAAATTTGGGTATAGGCGAGACCAGTAAGTTCTTCAAGCCCTCTCCTTACTTTTTTCTTGTAGGCTTTTAAACAGTTTAGCTGACTGTTTGCCAAACAGGAATTTGTTATCCAGAGGCGCATCCAGTATTTTTGTTTTAAAATCTTCAGGCAGGAGCTGTAGCCTAAGCCAGGAGTATCTGCGCAGAACAGCATCTGATGCTGCAGATCTTGCGGAAGCCTCAGCTGCATCATAGCGGCACTTAAGAATGCCTGGCGACTCGAGATGCCAGGGACAGCTTAGATGCTACCTGAGACTTGTTGGGGGAGTCAGGCAAGGAGGAGAGTAAACAGGAAGCCTGTGAAACTAAATCAGGGGCATATTTGACCATGTGGATCTGGTAACTAGTGTGGAAGAGGTACACATCTCTTTCCCCCAGCCTGTCCACGACCTTGCTGTCCTTGTCTGATGGTAAGAGGGAAGAAGAAGGTATGAGTGTGGACTGCTTGTCAGGAGACACTGCAATAACTGCAGGACCTGCCAAGGTTTTTTTTTTTTTTTTTTTTTAAGGAAATTGTACTCATTGGGGACCTTATAAAAGCGGTCAGGTCTCTTGCAAGCTGGTGGTTGTGATTCTGGAGCCTTAGAAGCTGATTTAAAGGCATCCAGGTAGGCTGGAATGACAGGAGGGATAGCCAAGGAGGAGATTGATTCCATGTGTAGTAACTCAAAATACCTTTTTTGAACTTCTGTCATTTGAGCAGCATTCCACTTGAAGTATTCCCTCATTTTAGAGATTGTTTCCCCAAAGGTAATGTCTGGGAGTCCTCATCTGGGGAGTACTAGTCCAATGGGGAAGCTACTTGAGAGGAGTAGGTGACCTGACTCATCAGAAGAGGAATCTTCTTATGTGTCAGAAGGAGGGATGGAGACAGCTGAGGGCAGGCAATGTGTTAGCTCTGAATGCTGAAGGCCTAAGAGCCATAAAGGCCTGCAGCAAGGACTAGGAAAAGGAGTGCCAGTCTGGTTGCTCTCCAAGGAAGGAGACAAGTGTTTAGTCCTTTGTTTCCTCTTCAGAGGAGTTGATTTTGCTGAAATGGAGGGTCTAGTTTCAGGGATGTGGCCCCAAGGGGAGGTTTCAGATTCCTGGACCGCTGAAGGGTGTCCGGTGGAGACTGGTTCCCCCTCGACCTCAGCTGTAGCCGACATCAGAATAACCTCTGAGGATGTGCCTACCAGTGCTTCGGAAGCAGCTTTCTCAAGGGTAGTCGCTAAAAATGCCGGTTCCAGCAGACGTTCCTCAACCCCTAAACCGGTGGTTAGCAGGGTGTCCGATGATGAAGGGGCAGAAGTGGTAGGCCTTGAAACCTTGGCCTTTTTAGGCGGCTCTGCCTCGATGGCCGACTAGGGATCCATCTGTAGGGCTAATCGTTTTAACCTCTGGTTCTCAAGGTACAGATTTAGGGATGCCAGACAACTACAGAGAGTTTCTGGTACGAACAACTGTCAGATGCTACAGGTGGTGTGGTCATGTTCCTGGCCTAAACAGAATACACAAAGTTTGCGGGTATCTTTGTGCAGGATTTGATGTCTGGCACCTACTTTCCCCTTCCTAGCGGACATTGGCTAAGAATCGAGTAACAACCTATGCTCAAGCAAAAAAATAGAAGTTATGTCCTTACCATAACGTTCCACAATCCCCCTCTGCCTTTACCTCAGATCTAGTTTGCAAGCAAACCAATCTCCAGAGAGAGCACATTCATGCTTACATCACATATGCACAGAAATAAGAGTCTATATATAACTATATATATAAAGGAAGAAATAGACATATATATATATATATATATATATATATATATATACATATATATGTCAACTATGTACATAACATCTGCCAGCAGTAGCAGGATGCTCCCAGCCAGGCATCAAAGAACGTTCTTCTTTAGGGCGGGAGGGTGGGAATGTAAGAACAAAGGCGAGATGAACACTCCACATGGAACGTTATGGTAAGGACATAACTTCTATATGTGATAGTGTTCAATCTCGCCGTTTGTTCTTACACATGGGTAGCGTCCCTAGCTCCTTGTTCCTGAGGAACTCACGGAAGGACGTTCTTGAGCACAGTGGAACCAAAGGTTGCCCTGTCCCTAGAAGCCTTGTCTACCTTATAATGAGAAATGAAAGTATGTGGCTTAGACCAAGTAGCAGCCGCTGAAATAGCATCTAGTGGTAGGCGGGCTGCATGAGCCAGAGATGTAGACACTGACCTTGTGGAATGTCCTTTGGGTTTGTGTGACAGAGTTAGATTTGAGGAATCATAGACATAGATTATACAATCCGTTAGCCACTTAGAAAGAGTTCTTTTGGTAACCGCTAGTCCTTTCCTGCTATCAGCAAAGGCCACAAAAAGTTGATCAGTTTTTCTGTGATCTTTTGTTCTATCCAAGTAAAATCTTAGTTGTCTGTGAACATCTAATTTGTGCAACATATACTCCATTTTGTTGGAGTGATTTTTGAAGAAGGTGGGTAATTCAATGGACTGATTAATATTGTTAATCGAACACACTTTAGGGAGGAAGGATGAATTTGTTGAAGAGAAACTCTGTCAGAGTGAAAGATCAAATAAGGGTGCTTGATGGAGAGAGCCTGAAGTTCAGATACTCGCCTAGCAGAAGTAATGGCTACCAAAAAGAGAGTCTTCCAGGACAAAAATTTTAATGGGCAAGAAGAGGCAGGTTCAAAGGGGGGCAACATTAATTTAGATAACAACAAGTTTAGACTCCAAGGTGACGTAGGAGATCTGACTGGTGGTCTAATATGAAAAACCCCTTTTAAAAAGGCTTTACAAAGTCTGTGAGCCATAACAGGAGCCCCACATTCTTCCACATGGAAATTTGAAATGGCAGCCAATTGAACTCTTAGTGTAGCAGGAGAAGCACCCTGATGGAATAAGTCCGTTAAAAACTCTAATATTTTATTCAAAGGAGCTATAAAAGGATCCACTTGCTGTGTATTCGCCCAGAATACAAATCGCTTCCATTTACTAGAATATGTTTTAGTAGTGGAAGCTTTATGAGAAGCCACCAATATATTCTGAACTGCTGGCGACAAAAGATCAGACCTGGCTAAGTTGGGAATTGGAGCAGCCAAGCTGCTAGATGGAGGGACAGGAGCGCGGGATGGGGAGCCCCTGACGAGTGAGTCAATAGATCTGGCTCTGGGTCCAGAATCCAGGGTCCCCGAATGCAGTGTGTCTTCAGGAAGGGAAACCAAATTTGATGAGGCCAGAATGGGGCAATGAGGATTATTGTCCTGTGTAGGTTTCTGGCTTTCTGGAGAAACTTTGATATGCGAGGAAATGGAGGAAATGCGTACAGGAGTCCCGGGGGCCAATCGTGAATCAGTGCGTCCCTGGGGACTTCCCCTGGAGGGGGTAATAGGGCAAAGTAGCTCCTGCATTTGGCGTTCATTGGAGACGCAAACAGATCGCAGGAAGGCTGGCCCCACGTGCGAAAAATCCTTTTCGCCACTGACTGTTTTAGGGACCACTCGTGCGGCAACAGAATTGCTCTGCTCAGCCTGTTGGCTATGACGTTGGATGACCCCGGGATGTGCGTTGCTATTAGAAAGCGACCCGTGGACTCCGCCCACTGCCAGATTCTCATGGCCTCTCTGCATAGCTGATAGGATTTGGTTCCCCCTTGCTTGTTTATGTACCAGACTACAGACATGTTGTCCGTCTGAACTGCAATAGTTCCCAGAGGAAGAAGGGGAGCAAAGTGTTGCAACGCTAGAAACACTGCCCTCAACTCTAGAACATTGATGTGCAGATTGTACTCCAAAGTGGTCCATTCGCCTTGGACTGTCTGTCCCTGAAAGATGCCCCCCCACCCTATCAGGGAAGCGTCCGTGGTCACCGTAACTGTGGGCGTGGGTAGCACAAATGGTCTCCCCTTGGAAAGGTTGCACGTTTGAAGCCACCAGTTTAGATCTGTTTTGCATGTCTTCGTTTTAAGAATCTCGTGTGTTAGAGGTAGTTGTTGAAACGACCATTGTGCAAACAGTAGCCATTGTAGGACTCTCATGTGCAGCCTTCCCAAGGGTATTGCAATAAGGGAGGCTGACATGAGTCCCAACACCTTCAGTACCAGTTTTGCTGGAGATTTCCTTGACAAAAGTAGAAGACGTATGTGAGTCTGAAGTGATAGTATCCTTTCTGGGGGAAGTCTTAGAATTAACTGACGTGTGTTTAATTCTGCTCCTATGAACAAGATATTTTGTGATGGCTGAAGTAAGGATTTTCCGAAGTTTACGGAAATTCCTAGGTGAACACACAGCTGAAGAGTAAAGTCTCTGGCCTGTAACAGTTGACGCTGGGTGGTGGCAGAAAGGAGCCAGTCGTCCAGATACGGAAACACCTGGAATCCTTGGCGTCTCAAGTGAGACGCTACCACTGCCATGCATTTGGTGAAGACCCTGGGGGCTGAGGTCAGACCAAAGGGCAGGGCTCGAAATTGAAAGTGACTGGCCCCCAGCCGGAAGCGCAAATGATCTCTGGATGCCCTGGCCATTTTGATGTGGTAGTATGCATCTTCTAGATCTATTGAGCACATCCAGTCGTCCTTCTGTAAGAATGGAAGGATCGATTGAAGCGTGACCATTCGGAACTTTTCTTTCCTGACGAAGGTATTGAGGTAGCTTAGGTCCAGAATGGGCCTCCAGTCCCCTGTTTTCTTTGGAACTAAAAAGAACCTTGAGTAAGTCCCGAATCCTTGCTGGTCCGCTGGGACTGGTTGGATGACTCTTTTTCTAGCAGCTTTGAAATTTCTATAGCTGCTGGCTCTCGCAGATGGGGCGGTACATCTGGGAGTCTTTTCTTTGGGATGGGATGGGATAGAAAGGGTATGTTGTAACCTCTGGTAACCACGCTTTTTACCCACTTGTCTGTAGCTATATTTTGCCAGGCCTGAGGGTATAAAGCTAGCGACCCCGACTGCCTCCAGAGCAGGACAGTCGGGCCTCCTCTCAGGAGTGCTGGAAAGGTTTACCAGGAGTGTCTCCCTGTCACCTTGATGTTGCGGACCCCCTCTGCCGCCAGGGCGGCGTCTTCCACCTCTGCCCCCTCCTCTGCCTCTAGAGGGGGCATCTCCCTGTGTGCCTGGGAAAGATCCTTGGGGTTTTCGAAACCACATTTTTCCACCACGTTGCCCTTTGGGGTACGGTCTGGTTGGGGTGAAAAAACGGACTCCGACAGCAGACAGAGTCTTTCCCTCCTGTTCACACCGGGTAAGGGTCTCCTTTACTTTGGGGCCAAAGAGAGTGGCACCGTCAAATGGGGCGTTAGTAAAGGAAGACTTGAAGGCTTCCAAAGGAACATAAGCGCATCCAGGATTGTCTGCGAAGAGCAATCGCTGAAGCTGCTGCCCTACTCGAACCTTCGGCTGCGTAGGAAATCAGCCTCATGGACGAGTTCACAATAGATGTAAGGGTATTAAGTTGCGCTGTCACTTTCTCTGAGACAGCCGCATCTGTAGTACCCTGGAGGGTATCTCCCAACTCTTTGACTAGATCCCTCTGTAGACGTGTAAAATGGGTCAAATAGTTCAGGGATCGCATGGAAAAAGCCGCTGAACTAAAAATGCGCTTCCCGTATCTATCCATCGTCCTAGAATCTTTATTAGGAGGATGGACAGATGAAGAAGACTCCGACATCTCCTTTTTCGTGGCCGCTGCCACCACCATAGCGTCCACTGGAACTCCTTTTGTTAAGTAGGACTTGTCCTGAGGTGCCGTGATGTATTTATTGGGTTTCCTTGGGACTGGTTCCACTGTGTCAGGAGCCTCCCACGCCCTTCGAGCAATTAGTTCCATTAATTCGTCGAAGGGCGGAGTGGCCCAGGAGGAAGAAGGGCGAGCACCAAATGCCTTCAGCAAAACTGACTCATCCTCAGAAGGGGGAAGGGAATGCAAGTCACCTCTCTGTTTCAGGATCTCCAATATGTCCGAAAAAGAGACATCTTCTGAAGGTGACTTAGGGGACCCTTCTGACTCATCTAAGTCAGTATCAGATGTCAAGGATTCTTGTGGAGAATCCAAGTGTCTCCTCTTACACAATCTTTTCCTAGGGACTTCTTTGTGGGGAGCATCCGAAGAAGCCTCCGAGGAAGAGGGGGCACCCTCCAGGGGTGGCTGAGACACTGGTGCCCGACGCTTGGATGTGGCCGTGGGTGCAGAGGAGGATAACGGCCCTTTATGGGGAGGAGAGGTTGCTTCCACTGATGTGGTTGTCTGGGTAGACAACACCTTCCTCATTAGGTCGAACGCCCGGGTCCCGCATCGAAGAATCTCCCGGTTCGAAGAAATGGGAAGAATCCCGACACAGGCACGAAGGCATCGACCCGAGGACGGAGCCGAATCGATCCGCCGAGGCCCGAGGGAGAGTCGGAACCGAAACGTCGGTTCGACTCGGCCCCGGAACCAAGGACAGATCGTCGGCTCCGAGACTCCAGTATCGGGTCCGACGGAGTCGAGGTGAGAGGAACAGACCGAGAAAGGGCGGTTCTGGACCCGAGGGCTCCACAATCAGAAGATCAGCCTCTTCCGGCTCCAAAGACTGAACAGGTCTCGGAGGAGGAATGGATGGAGACACTGGGAGGCCTTCAAGTTTCGACACCAACTGGGTGGAAACCGAAATAAGTTTGGACAGGGCCGAATGCTCCAATAACTTCTGCACCACACGATCCACATCGATGTCAGAGAGTTTGGAAGAAGAACGGGTCGAAGGAACCGAAGACGGAGCCGACCTCAACAAGGTCGAAGGAGGGAGCTCCATCACCGGTTCCAAGACTCGAGGCTCAGGAACTGATACCAGTTGAACACTCGGCCCCGAAGTCTGTGGAACCGGTGATCTAACCTTTACTGAAGAGCTCGGAGCCGATGACTTGGGCTCCGACATCTTCGATTTCTTAGAGGATTTCAATGCCTGGTCAGAAGTATCCAGAGCCTCCTGAAAAGAAGGTTTCAATAAACCTCTGTCCATGAGTTTCCTGCGCCTATCTGTCATGACCCTCCCACTAAAAGAGTGACAGATAGAACAGTCCTCTTGCAAGTGGAGAGGGCCAAGGCAGTAGACGCGGGAACTATGGTTGTCAGTCACTGACATTTTCTGGCCACACTGACAACGCTTAAATCCAGACTTTACCTTATCAGACATTTTACAAGAAAAAGACAAGTCCAGTAATATAGTCAAATCCGAGAAAAAAGTGTCAAATCCGGTTTAAATGTCAAGTACTTTTTAAATTTAAGAAGGGCTGTAGGCCCCGAAAAACTCTAACCGATAAAAAAGATTAACGGTACCGAGAATTTAATCACTCAACACACAATCACTCAGTATATCAAGATATATCAACTAGAACAAGAAAAATCCAATAAAATATAACAAAATAAGTTATATCTTAACTTTAGACGCTCGAGCTAGCTCCCAACGATGCGAACGCAGCAGCGGCAAACTAGATCTGAGGTAAAGGCAGAGGGGGATTGTGGGTATTAGATTGTCTCGAGCTTCTTCTCGATGCAGAGCTTGCAAGAGGCCGGCACGGAGCCGAGGATCGGCTCCGAACCCATGTGTAAGAGCAAACGGCGAGATTGAACACTATCACATTAAAAGTTTTCCCAAACAGGGTACTTATGTTTAGACGTTTTGAAGACAATGGAGTAAAACGATTGATCTGACATTTGACTGTGGCAGAGAAGTTCTGGGGTCTGTGCGCATGCAAATGTCACATTTAAGGCTCCTGGTTTATGGCCCTGTGTGTGATGTCCCATGCACTAGCCACAACCAGGCTTAAGCTTTTGCAGAGCAGACGTTCGGGTTGCCTGGGGTGGAGGATCCCACAGTCAGAATACTGCAACATGGGAATAGAAGGATATCAAGTATTACATCTACCACACACAATACTGAGACAACACAAAGACCAACATATACTGAGGTACTTAAAAGCAATCTTCCTAAATTCCAAAGACCTCCTAGCCATTTCTCCTACAAAAAGAATCCTCAGCAATGCCAAAAGCACTCCACCAAAACACCCAGCAGTACACATACATCCACACCATCTGGAACCTCAACTACAACACCCATACGGCAAACCATGACATCACTTAATATTTTAATCAAAGGAGAATCCACAGTGAGACATATAGATGTCCTACTCAAGGCTGAATACGAAGCAGAATCTAACAAGTCACTCATGCACACAAGTCATCAGACCACGAGTACCAGTATGACACAGAGTCCATGTGGGTATAAATGACCTGACATGTGCCTCCCCGGACTGTGTAAAGAGAGACAATAAGAAGCTCTCAGATTATGTGTCCAAAAATGTCTGTCTTAGGATTGGGCATCATTCTACTTCCGCCAAAGATAATGCCACAATCTGAACAAAAGATTATTTGATTTTAATAACTGGCTTAGTTTCTGGTGTCATTCAAAGGGGGTACAATATTTGTCAGCATGAGAGGATATGGTCAACAGACCATGTCACTTTGCCAGGAATGGTATGCACTAGTCCTTCTAGTGTTAAAACATTATTCTCCCTCATAGTGCCTTTTTAAGAGAATGCCAAAATGACAAACTTTCAGACATAGTAAAATCAACCCAAAGAAATTAAAAGTGTTAATGCTCACTGCCAGGAAAGTAAATAAGAAACTCCACTTCCTTCAGGCTCTCCTTACCCTGGACATATGTGCAGTTACTAAGACATTGTTTAAAACTGTAGCCAGAACCCCTTGCAGTGCAGGGTTACAATGTCTTCCACACATTCAAGCTAATTACTTGCACACGCAGGCACCAAAGGTGAAGGTGTCTCAATCTGTATCAACAAACTCACCTCAAGATTAGTCAAACAAGATGACACACTTGATCTTCTCCCTAGTCATATTTTCATAAGCAAGGTCCCCATCATAACTTTGCAAGTTATAGGTCACCCCTCTATGACCCAAATAACAAATAACTCATACATGGGCTTATTGGAGGCCTTTTACAATCAACCCAAAACCATATTCATGGGTGACTTCAACAACTCCACTAGAAACTGGGATACTTGCACAACCCCAAACTTAAAGGAGCAGAGATTCCTGGTCTACAAACTCCTTTGACCAAATAGTCCATACACATAATAGGGGTGCAAACATACTTGACCTGGTACTCACAAACATGGAAAACTGCTGTACCCCGCTCCAGTACAGTGTCTTCTCTGAGAAGGAGGTCAGACCACAAAGCTGTCTCATAATAAAAATCACTTCTGTGACCCCAGCTGACTAACATTCAGGTACTATAAGGGAAACTTCCCATTACTAAGTGATAACCTGTCAAAATTTCAGGTCACCCAAACCATGAGAACACAACTGCCTATACAGAATTGTTCACATAAACCCTGTACAACCACATCAATAAATACACAGAGAAAACTGTGCTTACCAGAACTAAGCCCAGAACTAACTCAAAATAAAACCACCCTGGTGAAATCTAAATAAACAGATTGCACAACAAAAGGGGGGAAAAATCATAGCCAAGACTACGAAGTGCTACACCAAAGCATGATAAAAACATTCTCATCAATCTAAACAGTTAAGAGGGCAAATTAAGTCTACTAAAGCCAAACTTGATGTAAAGATAACCTCCCAGGCAAAGGACTACCACAAGGCTTTCTTTAGCCATGTCAAAAACCTCAAAGGCAGCATATAGCAGTGTGCAGAATTAACTGCAAATGGAGCCACCTATACAGAAGCGAAACATGTAGCAAGTCTGCTGGCTGATGAATTCTGCTCAAATTTTATCCTCCTCTCTTCCTTGGCCGCCTCCCAGGAAATGCCAAACACCCCTCCCCAAACTACCACTATGGAGCAGGTCCAAGACGTGCTTTCTAAGGCCAAAACCACTGCACTAATGGACTACAATAACATCCTAGTACACTTTCTAAATAGCTTGAAACATGACCTATCAGGACCACTGGGGTCACTGTTGAACTACAGCCTCCAGACAGGTTTTGTGCCACGAGAATGGAGAATTACAATGGTCATCCCTCTGCACAAGGTTAGGCATCAATGGACACCCAGAAACTACAGACCCCTAAGGTCGGACTAGTCTCATATGCAAAGCCATGGAAAGCATCATGGAAATCATTTATAAAAGGACTTAGAAAAACTTCAAAAGTACAGAAGTGACAGCATCCGACGCAGAAATACTAAGACTCTGATATTCGAGCCGACTGAGGGCTACCTGCAGGCAGATAACCCAAGCATGATGACTGCAACAGTGAAACACAAAGAACATCACTGGATTCAACCCAATTTGGTTTCTTCAATGCCACATCATACTTCCTCAACCTGGTGGACTTCTGTGAGAAGGTCATCAAGGAAATGGATGAGGACACAATTGGAGTATCCCATTTGAGAATTGTAAGCAAACTGAGGGATACAGGCATAAAACCCTATGTTATGTGCTGGATAGCCAGCTGGCTCTCATGACCTAGGAAGTTAGGATAGGAGAAACCACCTCCACAAATAGACTGATCACTAGTGGAGTCCCTCCATTTTTGCATCTACATCTCCGAAGTCAAGGCCAATGTGAAGGACTTCTGGATGATCAAGTATGCAGATGGATGCATGCTAGGAGTAGTCCAAAATCCCTCCAAGACACTAACATCCTACAGGCAGGACTAACAAAAATGACTAGTGTCAAAGCCACAGCTTAAAACCCAATGCCCAGAAATGTATAACAGTACTCTTTGGGAAGTCAGCCACCCTAAGAAATTACCTCATCAATAGCACACCCCTAAGAGTAGAACCAGGGACCAGAGATTTGAGTATGCATATAATAATCTGTGTTTCAACAAACGGGTCTATCTAAGGTAGCAAGAAAATCATTCCATGCTGCCCAACTTATAAGCAACAGCATAGTATCTAGGTACAAGGAAGTCATCATTCCACTGTATTTGGCCCTTGTCAGACCCATCATTGAGTACAATGCCCCCTTTGGAATGAACCTGACTAGGCACATGGAACAAATGGAATTTCTACAGATTCCTCATAAAAAGAGCACAGGGCATAAACAAAATGCCCTATGCAGATCACCTCAAAGATCTATCTCTACACTCTTCCTACAGACTGCTGAGAAGAGATCTACATCTGGCATATAGTGCATCCTTGGAACCTACTCGAATGGCCCTTTTGTATCTCTGCAAAATGAACAGCATCAGAAAGACTAGTTGTATAAAATCTCACCATAATCACAGATGTCCTTCTCTTCCATGTTGCAGTATTCTTACTGTGGGATCCTCCAGCTAAGGTGACCCAAACGTCCGGGTCCTGTGCAAAAGCTTAAGCCTGGTTGCTACCAGGTGCATGGGTCGTCACATGCAGGGCCATAAACCAGGGGCCTTAAATGTGACATCTGCATGCACAGACCTCAGAACTGACTGCCCAGTCAGACGATAGTCTAAGGAGGACCAAAAAGATGCCATCTAGACAGGGTAAATGTAATGAAGGGAGTAGGTGGGTGGGGAAGGAATACTACAACATGTAAGAGGACGACAGCTATGGTTATGGTAAGACTTCACACAACTATTCTATGTCCTTCTATTCTCATGTTGCAGCATTCTTATTGTGGGAGAGTGCCACAGCTCAAGGAGGAGGAAGGGTGGTCACAAAGAGCGGACTGGACTTCCTGATAGCTCTGGTTTTGTCCAAACAGAACCTTGTCTGTGGAAATCAAAGGAGTGGAGTACTCTCATGGTCATTCTGTGGGGAGGGAAAGAAGGTGCGAAAATGGACAGACTGATTGAGGGACAGCTCACTGAGCACTCTGGGCATGAAGGAGTGACTGGTGTGCAGGGTCACTATCTTTGTTGAAGATTGTGTAGGGTGGTGGTGTCATTAGTGCTTGTAATTCTGAAACCCTTCTGGCTGAAGTAACAGCTACTAGTAGGACAGTTTTCCATGGGCACATCTGCAGAGAAGCAGAGCTTGCTGGTTCAAAGGGTGCAACTGTGAGTGATTCTAGTATGTAGTTTAAGTCCCAAGGTGGTGTAATAGATTTATTTGGTGGCCTAATGTGGAGAACCCCTTTTAAGAATAGTTTGACATCCAACCTGGAAAGTAGGGGTGGGACCAGAGGTAAGCAGGCAGAGATGGCAGATAAGTGGACTTTCACTGAAGAATATGAAAGGTCTGATTTTATGAGCTCTCACACATAGGCTAGGATTAGAGGAACCTCCTCTTGGAAGGGGTCCTTTTGCCTTTGGAGACACCATTTGAAGAAACTTTTCCATTTGGAAACATAGGACCTCCTGGTACCGTCTTTCCTGGCCTCCTGCAGGATGGATAGCATGTCCTCTAGTTGTGTAAAATCTTACCATAACCATAAATGTCCTTCTCTTCCATATTGCAGTATCCTTGTTGAGGATTTCCTGCCCTCAGGTGACTCATACGTCGGCTCCTATACAAAAGCTTCAGCTTGGCTGTTGAAGTTGATTGGGACGTCGCACATAAACCAGGGGCCTTAAATGTGACGTCTGCACGCACAATCCTCAGAATCTGAAGCTCAGCAGGTACAGTAGAAGGCCCAGCAGGAAGAGGTGCCAGTGTTGTCAGGTTTGAGACCCTGTAGTGTAAATATCTATATACATATATATATATATATATATCTATATACATATATATATATATATATATAATGTATTCTATTTCCAACAGAATTGCTACTGGCAATTACAGGGAACAGCCATGGGAGCCTCCTTCGCGCCCATATATGCGGATTTGTTTATGGGATACATAGAGGAAACCATTATATATGACCACATGCACAATATATATTTACCAGAAATCGACATTTGGAGGAGATACCTGGACGACTGTTGGATGGTTTGGAAAGGAGGACAGGAATATCTTAATGAATTTTTGGAATACCTTAATGGCAATATTTGGGGGATTGAATTTACGGAAGAACATCATCTCAATGAGATTAATTTTTTGGATGTCCATCTCAAAAGACAGATGGACAACACATTATCAACATCTATACATAGAAAATTTCCCCAGTATAATACTCTCCTACATGCCAAAAGTTTCCATCCAAAACATATTACAAAAAACATTCCAAAATCTCAATTTATGAGAATAAGAAGAATATGTTCCTCACATGAAGATCTTATCACATATCAAGAAGACCTAACCAACAGATTTTTGTCCAGAGGATACTCACCAGAAATCATAAACTCAGCAGTGTATACCTGTAATTCCATACCTAGAGAATCCTTATTGGAATATAAGAAGGGAAAGGCTAAAGATGATTCCGATGTATGCAGATTGGTCACTACTTATGGCCGTAACAGCAAAAATCTTATCAACATTGTCAATAACCACTGGAATATACTCAACTCGCACTCTTAGAAAATTACTTAGGAGAACGTTGTCACTTCTCCTATAGAAAGGAAATCCTTTGCAGCCACTTTTCCCACTACAAAAACATCCAAAATCAAGCAGGACAAATTTACACAAAGGACACTTACTGGGGACAAGTTGATTGGGAACTTCCCTGTGGCCATTGCAGCTTTTGCAATTACATTTTCAAAACTATGAGCTTTACCAGCAAAAACACGAGTCAGGTATATGACATCAACTTCTTCGGAAATTGTAGTTCTGACTGGATAATTTATCTAGCCACCTGCACATGCCAGGCATTTTACATCGCCAGACATCCAGGCAGTTCCGCATTAGAATTTGAGCACTTGGGGGACATCAGAAACCATAGAATGACCAATGCACTGTATAAACACTCAACCAAACATTTAAATGCACGATTCACTTTTACTATCATTGATCGCATTGTGGCGGATCGTACCTTTAAATCAGGATGGCATGACATTCTTAATACAAAGGAAAGAAGGTGGATTATTAAACTAGGGGGACTTTTTCCCCCAGGACTAAATGATAAATTATAAGTTTGCAGTAAGTAATTTTATTCTTATTGTATAACATTACATTTTCTATTCTTTTGTTTTCTTAATTCAATAATTTTTTCCATACAGGAGTTTTGTCTCATCTTGGTATACCAGCATATGGGCTGATTATTATTTTACCATGTTTTTTTGTGACAATTCACTATTACAACATATACTTCATTAATTACAGGAAATGATGTCACAAATTTTAAAAAAATTACACAGCTATATAAGGGCCTCTTGAAAATTCATTGAAGTATTACTGAGGAAAGCTTTTAGCTGAAACCGGTCTAATCACCAGCTTTTTGAAGTTTAAAATAAACTTTTTTGTTTGACTCTCCAAGGTGCTGGCATTTTTTGTTTTTTGGATCAACCTACTCGCTTGCCGTGCACTTTGTCCAAACAGAACCTTGTCTGTGGAAATCAAAGGAGTGGAGTACTCTCATGGTCATTCTGTGGGGAGGGAAAGAAGGTGCGAAAATGGACAGACTGATTGAGGGACAGCTCACTGAGCACTCTGGGCATGAAGGAGTGACTGGTGTGCAGGGTCACTATCTTTGTTGAAGATTGTGTAGGGTGGTGGTGTCATTAGTGCTTGTAATTCTGAAACCCTTCTGGCTGAAGTAACAGCTACTAGTAGGACAGTTTTCCATGGGCACATCTGCAGAGAAGCAGAGCTTGCTGGTTCAAAGGGTGCAACTGTGAGTGATTCTAGTATGTAGTTTAAGTCCCAAGGTGGTGTAATAGATTTATTTGGTGGCCTAATGTGGAGAACCCTTTAAGAATAGTTTGACATCCAACCTGGAAAGTAGGGGTGGGACCAGAGGTAAGCAGGCAGAGATGGCAGATAAGTGGACTTTCACTGAAGAATATGAAAGGTCTGATTTTATGAGCTCTCACACATAGGCTAGGATTAGAGGAACCTCCTCTTGGAAGGGGTCCTTTTGCCTTTGGAGACACCATTTGAAGAAACTTTTCCATTTGGAAACATAGGACCTCCTGGTACCGTCTTTCCTGGCCTCCTGCAGGATGGATAGCATGTCCTCTAGTTGTGTAAAATCTTACCATAACCATAAATGTCCTTCTCTTCCATATTGCAGTATCCTTGTTGAGGATTTCCTGCCCTCAGGTGACTCATACGTCGGCTCCTATACAAAAGCTTCAGCTTGGCTGTTGAAGTTGATTGGGACGTCGCACATAAACCAGGGGCCTTAAATGTGACGTCTGCACGCACAATCCTCAGAATCTGAAGCTCAGCAGGTACAGTAGAAGGCCCAGCAGGAAGAGGTGCCAGTGTTGTCAGGTTTGAGACCCTGTAGTGTAAATATCTATATACATATATATATATATATATATCTATATACATATATATATATATATATATATATATATATATATATATATATATATATCTATAGATACACAAACACACACACACATATATATATATATATATATATATATATATATATATATATACACACACACACACACACACACACACATATATATGTGGGTCTACCTGACACTGCCGACACTCCAGAATGCTGACAACCATATGGCTGACACCATATGATCGACATTCGGAATGCCGACAATGCGGAACCGGCATCTCAATATAGTGCAGAATTGAAAGATTTCCATTCCTGCACTGTAGTGCAATCTTGGAGTTGGTATATTAAAGTTACGGGGGGGTGTGGGGGCAGAGCTCCCAAGGGGGGTGCAGGGGGGCATAGCCCCTCTGCTAGCAGTTGAAAGGGAATTTTATGTTACTTTTTTAGTTTTATTCCAATGTCAAGATTTTGGATGTTGGTGATATGGTGTCGGCCATGTGGTTGTCGGTGTTGTGAGCTTTTGATCTTGTCAGGTAGATCCATATCTATATATATATATATATATATATATATATATATATATATATATATTGGGGTGGGAGGTGTATGGGACTAGGACCTATGGACAAGCTAGGACTAAAGGAGAATAATAGAATGATGAAGGGGTTATTGGCGGGTGGGAAGGAGTACTGTAACATGGAAGAGAAGGATGTCTATGGTTATGGTAAGATTTTACACAACTATTCTATGTCCTTCTATACCTATTGTTGCAGTATTCTTGTTGTGGGAGAGTACCACAGCTTAGTTGGAAGAAAAGGTGGCAGATGCAGAAGAAGATTCTACAAAGCCCTATAGGATTGCCCTGGAAAATCCTGCACATGCTCTGGAGACCTGGTCTAACTTGTAGTGTTTGGTGAAAGTGTGGATAGTGGACCATGTGGCTGCTTCCATAATGGAAGAAGTGCCCATACCTTTTAGGAAAGTCTTGTATGCGGCCATTGCCCTGGTGGAATGGGCTTTTACTCCCACTGGGGGATTTTTCCCATGGTGGGAGTAGCAAAGACAGATAGCTTTCTGGATCCAACATGCAATGGCTTGGTTGGAGACTGCCTTGCCCAGTGCTCTGGGATGGAATGAAAAGTACAGTTGTGTACACTTACCATAAATATAGATGTTCGAGTGTATTCACTGTTGCAGTCATCACATTTGGGTAGATTCCCAAAGCTAAGGATGGGAGGAGGAAATTAGATAGCATTAGGACCAGCTATAAGGCCCTGCAAAACTGCAGTGGCAAGGCCAGCTCTGGATTTAGAGAAAATTGGCAAATGGTAATGTTTGGTGAAAGTATGTACAGAACTCCAGGTAGCAGCTTCTAGGATGTCTCTGGTAGGGACACCTCTGAGAAAGGCTGTAGAGGTAGATGCAGCCCTGGTTGAATGGGGTCTAATCCCCTGTGGGATAGGTTTTCCATGGTGCTTATAGCAGAAATTAATGCAATGGCCTATCCATTTAGAAATGGTTTGCTTTGAAATAGAGTCACTAACAAGATTTTCGGTTTGTCTCTCCTGATTTTCAGGAGGACTTTCTGAATCAGTGGGAAGGGGAGGGGGCAAAAAGAAACTTCCCATCCCAGGAGATGTTGAAGTGTCTACCCTCCAGGCTAGCGGGGAGTAGGTCTTTGAGCAGAAGGTCTGCAGCTGCCTGTTCTGGGGGGAAGCAAACAGGTCTATTTGAGGAGTGCCCCACCAGTGGAGAATGTCTAAGAAGACAGTCTTGCCAGCATCCATCTGTGCTGTGGAGAGGATGTCCTGTTTAGAAGATCTGCTTGCTTGCTTGTCCTGCGAGGGAATGTAGGTTGCCTGCAGGTACAAGTTGTGGCAAGAGGCAAGATCCCATATCAGCAGGGTTAGTCTGCACAACTGATATGCCTTTTTCCCACCCTGTTTGTTGAGGTACCACATTACAGTGGTGTTGTCTGTTACTATTTGAAGAACCCCTGGAAGAAGGAGAGGGATGAAGGTTTTTAGAGCTAATAAGACTGCTGTCATTTCCCTCACACTGATGTGTTTGGCCCTCAAGGCAGGATGCCAGGTTGCTTGAACCCTGTAAGATGCCAGTGTGGCTCCCCGACCTGAATCTGAGGCATCTGTATGCATTACCTGGGTTGGGGGGTAAGCTGTAGTGGAAGCCCCGGGTTTAGCTGGACTTGTTGGATCCACTAGCTGATCTCTTTCTTTATAGACAGGGAAGGAGGGGGATTACTTGCTCCAAGTGATTCTGGTGCTGGGACCAAATGTTTTTCAGGTACCACCGTAGCTTGTGCATATGCATTCTAGCCAGTGGGAGCATAGGGATGGTTGCTGCCATTAACCCCAGGAGTCGAAGGAATTGTCTTGCAGTTATTACCTGTGTCTGTAGCAGCTCTTTGAGGTGGGGGGTCAGGGATTAGACTCTGTCTTGTGGAAGAAAAGCCTTCATTCTGTCCATTCGGATTCTGCAACCCAGAAAAATCTTGTCCTGTTCTGGGTTCAAGGAGGACTTTGAAAGGTTGAGGGTGAACCCTAGATTTTGTAAAAGGGACATGGTGAAGTGCAGATGATTTGAGAGGGTATCTTTGCACTCTGCCAGTATTAGGAGGTTGTCTAGATAGGGGAAAATCTGAATTCCCTGAGTTCTGCAAAAGGCAATGGCCAGGGCTAGGCATTTTGTGAACACTCGGGGGGGACAGTGGACAAACCAAAGAGCAAAGCAGTAAATTGGAAATGAGAGGAGGGCCCAGAGAAATGCAGAAATCTTCTGTGGGAAGGTCTGATGGGTATGTGTAAGTAAGCCTCCTTTAGATCCAAGGTGGCCATAAAGGCCTTGGCTGGTATGAGAGGAAGCAGAGTTGGAAGTGACAGTATTTTGAAAGTGGGCACTTAAAGGTAAAGATTTAAGAAGGAGAGGTCTAAGATCGGTCTCCATGGGTCATCTTTCTTGGGAACCAGGAAGAGACGGGAGTAGAAACCTTTTCCTTCCTGCCCTGAAGTGACGGGTTCTATGGTACTCAGCTTCAGAAGGTCTGTCAGAATCTGTGGAAGGAGATGCTGTTGGTTTTTGGGAGGGAAAGGGATGCCTCTCATGGGTGTTTTGTCTTTCCAGGAGAGAAAATATCCTTTTTGTATAATGGATAGTACCCATTTGTCTGAGGTTATGGTTTCCCAGAAGGGGAGGCAGTGGGAAAGGCAGACAGAGTGGTAGGGGGCAAGGCAGTCACACATTGTTGGACCCTCCTCTGTTCTGAAAAGGCTGTCTAGGTTGAGGATGTGGGGAAGCAGGTCTGGAAGTGTTGAGTCTTCTTGCACCGCTTCTAGATCTGGAAGAGGAAGTACCCGCCTGGGTTGGGTTTCGCCTTACAAAGGTGGCTTTAGCTGGACAGTTTCTGTACTTCTTGGGAATAGGGGACACCAATAAATGTTGTATGTCCTGTAATTCTTCACTTTTTTCTTGCAGATTCTTAAAAAGATCTGAGGACTGCTTTCCAAAAAGGGAATTGTGGTCCACTGGGGCATCCAAGATATTTAACTTAGGGTCTTCTGGGAGATTTTGAAGTCTCAGCCAGGAGTATTTCCTGAGAAGTGAAGCAGATGCTGCAGAACAAGCAGATGCTTCTGCAGCATCATAGCTGCATCTAATCCAGTGTCTGGCTACTTGTGTAGCCAGAGAAAGTTTGGCGGAGATGCCAGCCTTAATGGGGCAGTCAGGGATAGTGGCCAGCATGGAAGAGGCTTGAGAAACCAAGTCCAGAGCATATTTAAGTCATATGCGTCTGATATTTAATGGCTTTGAAAGCCAAAGTGGAGGAGGTGTAGACCTTCTTACCAATCCTATCCATAGATTTGCTGTCTTTATCTGTGGGTAGGAGTGAGGTGGAGGGAAAGAGTCTGGACTGCTCATCAGGATAGGTGGCAATCACTGCTGGGTCTGCTAAGGGTGGTTTGATTAAGAATTTCTGCTTGTCAGGCACCTTGTAAAAATAATCTGGTTACTTGGGGGCAGGTGGCCGTGAGTATGGAGTCTTAGATGTAGAATTAAAGGCATCCAGGTATGCAGGCAGAAAATACAGTTGTGTACACTTACCATAAATGTAGATGTTCGAGTGTATTCACTGTTGCAGTCATCACATTTGGGTTACCTGCTTGCAGTAGGCCTCAGTCGGCCTGATTATCAAAGTCTTGGTTCCTCCATCTGTTGCTGTCTCATCTTCTGTGACGTCAGGGGTATAAAGCATGCAGCCAACGCCATTACATCAGTTTTTTTTTGCCCCAGATGTCAGGTGCCCCCCTTAATGGGAAGCAATTAAATATATATATATATATATATATATATATATATATATCTACATATACACACACACACACACACACACACACACACACACATATACAAGGTTATACCTTCAACAAAAAAGCAAATACACCAAAAAGCTTTTAAATATAGTAAAGGGGAATAGAGGTATAGCCAAAAGAAGTCAGGGGGCTGGAGGGGGGGGGGTGTAACCAGGACTGTAACAGTGAATACACTCAAACATCTACATTTATGGTAAGTGTACACAACTGTACTATGTTATTCGTGTTTCACTGTTGTGGTCATCACATTTGGGTAGATTCCCAAACCTAAGGATGGGAGGAGGAGATTAGATAGCATTAGGACCAGCTATAAGGCCCTGCAAGACTGCAGTGGCAAGGCCAGCTCTGGATTTAGAGAAAAATGGCAAATGGTAATGTTTGGTGAAAGTATGTACAGAACTCCAGGTAGCAGCTTCTAGGATGTCTCTGGTAGGGACATCTCTGAGAAAGGCTGTAGAGGTAGATGCAGCCCTGGTTGAATGGGGTCCAATCCCCTGTGGGATAGGTTTTCCATGGTGCTTATAGCAGAAATTAATGCAATGGCCTATCCATTTAGAAATGGTTTGCTTTGAAATAGCCTTCCCCTCTGACCCTGCAGCAAATGCCACCAGCAGTTGTTCAGATCTTCTTTGAGGTTTAGTCCTGTCCAAGTAAAATCTAAGTTGGCTGTACACATCTAAGGAGTGCATGATCCTTTCCCCTTTGTTCTGTGGATTAGAAAAGAAGGTTGGCAAATGAATGGACTGATTAAGAGCCACACTGGATACCACCTTTGTCATGAAAGAGGGATTGGTCCTGAGGGACACCCTGTCCGCATGATGATGAAAGGCTCCACTGCCATAAGGGCCTGTAATTTAGATACCCTTCTTGCTGAAGTGATTGCTAAAAGGAAAGCTGTTTTCCAAGAAAGGAATTTTAACTCTGCAGTTGCAGCTGGCTCAAAAGGAGAAAGAGTGCGTTTTTCCAATACAAACTTAAGGCCCCAGACTGGAGTTGGGGCTCTCCTGGGTGGTCTTAAGTTTTTGGCCCCTCTGAGGAACTGCTTGAGCAGTAGGTGAGAAAAGAGGGGTGGTTCTGTGTTGTAATGAGCTGAAATGGCTGAGGCGTGAATTTTGATGGAGGAAAAGGAAAGGCCCTTGTGAAGCATCTCAGTTAAGTATTGAAGAATCTGAGATAAGTTGGGCGCTGCTGTGCCCCATCCCTTGAGTTTGGTTCCAAGCACAGAATCTTTTCCATTTTTCAGCATAGGATTTTCTACTACTAGGCCTCCTTGCCTCTGGTAATGGGGAGATTAAGTAATTAGCCAGGCTGCCAGGTTCAGGGTTTGAAGCTGGGGGTGCAGAATCTGACTCTCCTGCTGAGACAGCAGGGTAGGGGTCTGAGGTAGGTGCCATGGGGCCAGGTGTGACACACTGCGCAAGAGGGGGTACCACTGTTGGCGTGGCCAGTCTGGTGCAATCAGTATCATCCTTGGTTTGTCCTGTTTGATCTTTAGTAGTACTTTGTAGAGGAGTGGAAGAGGAGGAAAGGCATAAACTGATTTTCCAGCTGAAGGACAGAGCATCCACTTTCCAAGCTTGTTTGTGGGGAGTCCTTGTGCAGAATTTGTCCAATTGATAGTTCTCGGGGGAGGCAAACAGGTCTATATCTGGGATCCCCCATTTGTTGATCAAAATGCTGAACATCTTTGGTTCCAGTTTCCACTTGTGTGGGTCCATGAGATTTCTGCTTAGTTTGTCTGCCAGTGTATTTAGTTTTTCTGGAAGGAAGTGAGCCTGTAGATGCACTTGGTAGTTCAAGGCTGTGTGCCACAGAGCCATGGCTAGTGTGCAGAGGGGGTAATAATGGGTACCCCCTCTGCTTGTTTATGTACCACATAACAGTGGTGTTGTCCGTCTTTATCATTAATTGTCCTGGAAGAATGCGGTCCTTGAAGGCAGTCAGAGCATTCTGTACAGCTAGCATTTCTTTCTGAATGATATGCAGGTGCATTTGACTTGGGGTTCCATTTGCCCTGAATGCACTTAACTGCCAGGTGAGCCCCCCATGCATAGTCTGATGCGTCTGTTGTTAGGGTTTGGGCAGCAGGGGGTAAAAGTGAATTGCAGTCCCTTGTTTTGGTGGCAGTCCTCTGCCCACCAAAGGAATTCTAACCGTAGGCAAGGTATGATAGGAATCACTGCTTCTAGATCCTGAGAATGTTGACACCACAGGCTTTTTAGATACCCATTGTAGTTTCCTCATATGCAGTCTTGCATATGGAATTAGTAGAATGCACGAGGCCATGAACCCCAAGGCTTGCAGTATTTGCATTGCAGATAGCTGGGTTTTTGTGGCCACTAGTTTGAAGCAAGTTGTCAAATGAATTTGTTTCTCTGGCGTGAGGAAAGCCATCTGGGAAGTTGTGTTCAAGCTTGTTCCCAGGAATATAATTTGTTGACAGGGTACCAGATGTGATTTCTTTTCATTTATGGTGTACACCCCAGACAAGTTAACACCCTTTGTGCAAATGCCAGATGATTCAGAAGTATGTCCTGGCTTTCTGCCTGAATTAGACAATCGTCCCGGTATGGGTATATTTGAATATTTTTTTGTCTGCAAAATGCAATGACTGGAGCTAGGCACTTTGTGAATATCCTGGGCGCAGTAGATAAGCCAAAGGACAGTGCAGAGAACTGATAGTGTATGCAGCCTGCTTTGAAGTGTAGGTATTTTCTGCAAGATTCCCTGATTGGAATGTGCAGGCAGGCTTCCTTTAAATCCAGTGTTGCCCACCAGGCATCTTTGCCTATCATGAGAAGCAACTGGTGAAAAGTTAGCATCTTGAATTTTGGAATCACCAAAAAGGTGTTTAGGATAGACAGGTCCAGGATAGGACGCCATGAGTTGTCTTTTCTGGGTACCAGGAAAAGTCTCGAGTAGAAACCTTGTCCCTTTTCCTCTTCTGGTACAGCCTGAATAGCCTTTAATCTTAAGAGAGTACTTGCTTTTGAGCCTCTGCCCACTGATTTGGGGGTAGATCTGGCCAACCGTTTGGGGTTGGTAATGTGTGGAAGTGAAATCTGTATCCTTGGGAAACTATGTTTAAAACCCATTTTTTCTGGGTAATGAGTTCCCAGTTTTTACTTGCAGGGCAATCTTTCCCCCTAAAGGAGCAGTCAGTTGAGAAGTGCTTGGAAGTTTTAAAGTTAAGTCACTGAGGCAGCTTACCATAGGGTGGAATCTTACTACTCCCAGATTTGAAAGTGGGAGCCCTCCACTGCTTAGTCCTGTGCGTACCCTGGGACTGAAGCCTGGGTGTTCTGCTGGATCTGGGTTTGAACTGAGAAGGCCTGGAAGAGGCAGGAAAGGACCAATTTTTTGAGGGCCAATGCTTACTAAATCTAGGAGGCTGCACTTGTAAGAAATCTGTAAAAGTTTGCATAGATTTAGCTTTTTCCTACATCTTTTTAAGAACTTCTGCTTTTTCATCAATTTGTCCTTGATTTAAGGGAGCATCCAGCAATTTAGTTTTAACATGATCCGGCAAAGATTGTTCCTTAAGCCAAGCATGCCTTCTAAGTACAGACCCGGTGACAGCAGCCCTGCAAGATGCCTCTAGTGAATCAAAACCAAATTGCAAAGTATGTTTTCCAACCTGTTCAGCAGAATGCATTAAATCCTGTAAATCCTTATTTTCAGCACAATCAGGAATCAACATCATTTTCTGTTTAAGCAATCCAATAATAGCTGCTGATACTTTAAAATATGAAACTGGGAATTTAAGGCCCTAGATGGTCAAGGTTGCAGAGGTGTATACCTTCGTATACCATCTATTCAGGGCCCTGGAATCTCTATCAGAGGAGGTAGGATTTTTGGCAGTAATAGCCTTAATGCCCTTGGGTCTCTGTGAAATGGTCTCAGGATCTGCAGTAGGATTTATAAAAAGGAACTTGTGAGAATCAGGAACCCTGTAATATCTATCAAGTTTTCTGGGAGCAGGAGGTAGAGAGTCAAGGGCCAAGCTAGTTTTTGAAAAGGCATCGTCAACAATGTCCAGCACAGGAGGGATAGCTAAAGGCCTATGTTGGGGCAGGATTAAGAAATCTCTAAGCCTCTTTTTAGAGTAATTCAGGCTTTCCCAGTGAAAATGCTCCCTAAGAGTATGCAAGGTTTCACCAAAAGAAAAATCCTCTGGGGGAGAAACAGAGGGAATACAGTCCTCTGCATCAGAATCCTCATAGGTAGATAAGGGTACATCTTGGTCATCAGAGGAGACAGAAATTTCAGAATCCTGGTCAGACATATCATAAGCAAATTCAGTCCTAGGTCTCTTAGAGGGGGAAGGCTGGCTTCCCCTGATTAAAGTAATAAGGTCTTCAGCCATTCTTATCATTTATTTTTTAGGCATAGAGGCCTGACCATGCGGTCTGGGTGTCGGTTTCCAAAGCATGGTTCAAGTTTTAGGCCTAGGAGAAGAAGATGGCATTGGTTTAATATGCAAGTCAGTAGGCCTGAATACACCCTCAGAAGCCGCTGCCTGCACAGTGGCTCCGGACCCATCCAAGGTAGAGACATCCGCAGGTTCCACAGTTGAAGCATCTCACAGCATACCGGACTTTGAATGGGTCTCAGTAGAAGCCTGCAAATCTGAAGTACTGGGTATCAGTGGCTGTGAAAGCGCCTCACTGAGTAGCAGAGAACTGGTGACTAGCTTAGGAGAAGCGTCGGCGGCAGCTTTGGACCTAGGCGGCTTGTCTCTGTCTTTATCTTTGCGTTTTTTTCAGAATGTCGCTAGTCGGGTGGCTTACCAAAGACATATCTGGATAATTGAATCGAGTACCAAAATGTTTAGAAGTGAAAATGTACCGACAAATAGTTTGCGGTTTAAATAAGGCACAAAACCTACAGCGAGGTATGTCATGGTCAGGGCCTAGGCAAGGAATACAGTACGAATGAAAATCTTTATGAGATATTTGCTTTCCACAAGAAATACAATTATTGACTTTTACTGACATTGGTTTAGAGCAAGAAAAAGTTTTCCAAAAGGGTACTTTGCTTTAGCTGAAGACTTTGGTTCTGAAACTCGAAAACAAAAATTTCAGGAGTCGGCCGACCGGCACTTGCGAACTGCTTCTGCTTCAGGCACCGCACGGCAAGAAAGATTGATGTAATGGCAACAGCTGCATGCTTTATACCCCTGACTACCTGACGTCATGGAAGATGAGATAGTAACCGACGCAGGACCCAAGACTTTGATAATCAGGCCGACTGAGGGCTACTGCAAGCAGATAACCCAAATGTGATGACTGCAACAGTGAAACACGAAGAACATCTGGTGGAACAGCAGAAGGGAAGGGGATTCTACTTTAAGAAGCTCAAAATACCTCTTTTGGGTATCAGACATTTGTGAGGTATCCCATTTGAAGGATTCTTTCATTTTGGCGATAGTCTCATAAATGTGATATCCTCAGGGGGTGAATCTCCCGCTATAGATTCCTCATCAGAGAATAATACTCCTGGGGTGGAACAATTTGGGAGGTGTAAGATACTGAGTCCTCAGAGGAGGAAAAGGATGCATCATGCTCTTCTTCCCTAACCTGAGATGTCGGGGGGGGGGGGGGTGAAGCAGGCCTAGGGCTGAGCAAAGGTAGAGCAGCGAAGGATGAGGATGAGGCTGAAGGTCTAAGGGACATAAAGGCCTGCATCAGGGAAGAAGTGAAGGACTTGTGAGAATCAGGAACCCTGTAATATCTATCAGGTTTTCTGGGAGCAGGAGGTAGAGTGTCAGGGGCCAAGCTAGATTCCGAAAAGGCATCGTCAACAATGTCCAGCACAGGAGGGATAGCTAAAGGCCTATGTTGGGGCAGGAGTAAGAAATCTCTAAGCCTCTTTTTAGAATCAGAGTAATCCAGGCTTTCCCAGTGAAAAAGCTCCCTAAGAGTATGCAAGGTTTCACCAAAAGAAAAATCCTCTGGGGGAGAAACAGAGGGGAATACAGTCCTCTGCATCAGAATCCTCATAGGTAGATAAGGGTAAATCTTGGTTATCAGAGGAGACAGAAATTTCAGAATCCTGGTCAGAAGTAACATAAGCAAATTCAGTCCTAGGTCTCTTAGAGGGGGAAGGCTGGCTTCCCCTGATTAAAGTAATAAGGTCTTCAGCCATTCTTATCATTTATTTTTTAGGCATAGAGGCCTGACCATGCGGTCTGGGTGTCTGTTTCCACAGCATGGTTCAAGTTTTAGGCCTAAAAGAAGAAGAAGATGGCGTTGGTTTAATATGCAAGTCAGTAGGCCTGAATACACCCTCAGAAGCTGGTGCCTGCACAGCGGCTCCGGACCCATACAAGGTAGAGACATCCGCAGGTTCCACAGTTGAAGCATCTCGCAGCATACCGGACTTCGAATGGGTCTCAGTAGAGGCCTGCAAATCTGAAGTAGTGGGTATCAGGGGCTGCAAAAGCACCTCACTGAGTAGCAGAGAACTGGCGACTAGCTTAGGAGAAGCGTCGGTGGCAGCTTTGGACCTAGGCGGCCTGTCTCTGTCTTTATCTTTGCGTTTTTTCAGAATGTCGGTAGTTGGGTGGCTTACCGAAGACGTATCTAGATAACTGAATCGGGTACCAAAATATTTAGAAGTGAAAATGTACCAACGAATAGTTCGCGGTTTACATCAAGGTATGTCATGGTCAGGGCCTAGGCAAGGAATACAGTATGAATGAAAATCTTTATGAGGTTTTTGCTTTCCACAAGAAATACAATTACTGACTTTTACTGACATTGGTTTAGAGCAAGAAAAAGTTTCCCCAACAGGGTACTTCACTTTAGTTGAAGACTTCGGTTCTGAAACTCGAAAACAAAAATTTCAGGAGTCAGCCGATCAGCACTTGCGAACTGCTTCTGCTTCAGGCACCACACGGCAAGAAAGATTGATGTAATGGTGTTAGCTGCATGCTTTATACCCCTGACTACCTGACGTCATGGAAGATGAAACAGCAACCAACGCAGGACCCAAGACTTTGATAATCAGAACGACTGAGGGCTACTGCAAGCAGATAACCCAAATGTGATGACTGCAACAGTGAGACACGAAGAACATCTGGTGGAGCAGCAGAAGGGAAGGGGATTCTACTTTAAGAAGCTCAAAATACCTCTTTTGGGTATCAGACATTTGTGAGGTATCCCATTTGAAGGACTCTTTCATTTTGTTGATAGTCTCACCAAATGTGATATCTTCAGGGGGTGAATCTCCCTCTATAGATTCCTCATCAGAGAATAATACTCCTGGGGTGAAACAATTTGGGAGGTATAAGAAACTGAGTCCTCAGTGGAGGAAAAGGATGCATCATGCTCTTCTTCCCTAACCTGAGATGTCGGGGGGGGGGGGTGAAGCAGGCCTAGGGCTGAGCAAAGGTAGAGCAGTGGAGGATGAGGATGAGGATGAGGATGAGGCTAAAGGCCTAAGGGACAAAGGCCTGCATCAGGGAAGTAGTGAAGGACTGCCAGTCAGGTAGGCCTTCTGCAGTGGGAGAGGCATGCTTGATTTTCTGTTTCTTTTTTGCTGGAGAAGACATTGGAGTAGGCCTGGAATCGGGTCTGGTAGGGACCGTACCCGAAGATGGGATCCCGGTCGGAGGCTCCACAGATTCTGGTTCCTCCTCGACCTTAACGATAGTCGGGGTCTGGGTTGGCTCCATGGACATGCCAGTCATTGGCTGAGCAACGGCTTCCACAAAGGTAGTTGCTGAAGTCAATGGATCTGCTGGGCATCCCTCACCTCCTAAAATCAGCAGCTGGCGAGGTGTCCAGTAATGGAGTGGCAGACGAAGAGGGCCTAGGAAACATGGCCTTCTTACGCAGAGGTTCTGACGCAGCCTCTGAGGCGGGAACCATTCTTAGGGCTAGCCGCTTAAGCCGCTGGTTTTGTAAATAGAGATTAAGCATGGCCAGACAGCCACGTAGGGTCTTCGGCACAAACGATTAACAAATGGAGCAAGCGGAATGGTCGTGCTCCCAGCCTAAGCAAAAAACACACCAATCATGGGAGTCTTTATAGGGTATCTGACGGCTGCATTGGCATTTACCCTTTTTACCTGACATCAGCTATAAATTGCTACAAAAAAATCAAGCCCAAGCAATAATAATCAGATATAAAGAAAAAATCCCCAACAGTTTACTTAGCTTTATTGAGACGTCTGATGTGAAGGAGCGAACACACGATGCATCAGTTGTCTGGGGCTGGAAAGTTCTGAGGATTGTGCGTGCAGACATCACATTTAAGCCCCCTGGTTTATGGCCCTACATGTGACGTCCCATGCAGCTGCAACAGCCAAACTGAAGCTTTTGTATAGGAGCCGATATACGAGTCACCTGGCGGCAGGAAATCCCACAAGAATACTGCAGCAAAGGAATAGAAGGACATTGAGAATTTATCACTCACAGGGTTAAGCAGAGCACCTCCAAGTGTGGATGAATGAGAGATCCCTTCTGTTGTATGAGCAGATCCACCTTTTGAGGTAACTTGTGGTGACTGCCCTTGGCAAGAGATTAAAGAAGGGGGAAACCAATGCTGCCTTGGCCAAATGGGAGTCACCAGCAAGATTTATGGCTTGTCCCTTTGGATTTTTAGAGGGACTTTCTGAATGAGTGGGAAGGGACGGAAGGCATAAAGGAACAGTCCGTTCCAAAAAATGGAGATGGTGTCCACTCTCCAGGCTAGTGGGGAGGGATCCCTGGAGCAGAAAAGCTGCAATTGTCTGTTCTTGGAGGAAGCAAACAGATCTATTTGAGGTGTGCCCTACTGGTTTCTGTGCAACATCCACTTGTGATGCAATGCATAGAGAAGGATCTTGCTGAGGGCACCTGCTTGATGGTTGTCCTGGAATGGAATATAAACTGCCTGCAGTGAGATTATGTGCTGAGAGGCCAACTCCCATGCCTGCATTGCTAGCCTGCAGAGCAGTTAAGACCTGCCCCCCCCCCCCCGTTTGTTGATGTACCACTTCACAGTTGTACTGTGAAGATTTGGTGGGGTCCTGGTTGCATAAGAGGGAGAACGATCTGTAGGGCTAGATGGACCGCAGTCATCTCCCTTATGCTGATATTCTTTTTCTGGAGTGAGGGCTCCCCTTGGGCCTGCACCTTGAGGTCATTCATAGTTGCTCCCCACTCTAGATCGGAGGCACCTGTGTGCATGTATTGTATTGGGCTGGTGGGTTGCAGGGGTAGGTCTGGGTTCTTTTGTGCTTGCTAAATCCACCACCTCAGTTCTGTCTTCAGGCAAAGTAAGAAGGGTACCTGAACGTCCATGTGGTGGCTGTGTTGTGACAAGACATTTTTTAGGTACCATTGGAGCTTCCTCATGTGCTGCCTGGCTAGTGACAACATAGGAATTGTGGCTGCCATGAGGTCTAGGAAGCACATGAACTGCCTGGCTGAGAGGTGGGTGACCTGGAGGAAGTCATGGAAGTGGCTGACTAGTGAGGAAACTTTGTCCTGAGGAAGGAAAGCCTTCATCAGGTCGGTTCTTATCCTGCAGCCCAGGAAGGTTTTGTCTTGGGCTGGAGCAAGGGATGAATTTGCCAGGTTGAAAGTGAACCCCAAGCTCTGGAGTGGGGACATGGTGAATAGTAGATGGCTCCTGAGAGTGACTTCCTCTTCTGCCAACACGAGAAGGTCATCTAGATAGGGGTAGATTTGAATGACCTTTGTTCTGCAGTAGGCTACTTCTGGGGCTAGGCACTTTGTGACGACTCTTGGTGCAGTACATAAACCAAATGGCAAGGCAGTAAATTGAAAGTGTGAAGAGGGTCCAGCAAAACACAAACACTTCCTGTAGTTTGGGTGGATGGGAATGTGGAGGTATGCCTTCTTCAGGTCCAAAGTGGCCATGAAAGCTTTGGATGGCAACAGTGTAAGAAGGCTTTGCAGTAATAGCATTCTGAAGGAAAGGACCTTCAGAAAGAGATTTAGGAAGGATAAATCCAGAAAGGGCCTCCAAGCGCCATCATATTTTGGCACTAAGAATAGACTGAAGTAAAACTCCCTCCCTTCTTGGCCTGAGGGGATGGTTTCTATGGTCTCCTGGGCGAGTAGTTCTTGAATAACCTGAGGTATTAGGTGTAGGTGTTTTTTGGGAGGGAAGAGAATGTCTTATGGAAGGGGCTTTTCCTGCCAAGACATGAAGTATCCTTTTTCCACTACTGCCAATACCCAGCTACCTGAAGTGACTTTTTTCCAGAGGGGGAGACAGTGAGAGAGGCAGGATGAGAGGGGGAGATGGCAGAGGTAGTCACACATTATCATTTCTATCTTGAAAGTGCTCCCTAATAGTAGGCTGAGGAGGGTTTGTCCTTGGGGAAGGTGTCTTCCTGGATCCTTTTCTCTACCTAGAAGTGGAGTAGCTGGGGCTCTTCTGACAAAGAAGGTTTTGGGCAGGGTAGTTTCTGTAAAATTTAGGGACTGGGGAGACCAGCAAATGTTTTAAATCCTGAAGCTCCTTGCTTTTTTCCTGGAGGCTTTGAAACAGTTCGGCAAACTATTTGCCAAACAGGAATTTGTTGCCCAGTGTTGCATCCAAAATCTCGGTTTGAAAATCTTCAGGAAGGGACTGATGCCTAAGGCAGGAGTACCTGCGCAGAACAGAAGCTGAAGCTGCAGATCTAGGGGAGGCCGCAGCTGCATCATAACTGCACTTTATAGTGTGTCTGGCAACCTGAGATGCCTAGGACAGCTTAGATGCTACCTGGGATTTTTTTGGGAGAGTCAGGCATGAAGGAAAGCTAGGAAGAAGTCTGAGTGACCAAATCTAGGGCATATTTGACCATGTGGATCTGGTAATTGATAGATGTGTGCATCTTTTTCCCCAATCTGTCTAAGACTTTGCTGCCCTTGTCTGATAGCAAGAAGGAAAAGAAAGGTACAAGTCTGGACTGTTTGCTAGGGGCCAGTGCAATGACTGCAGGATCTGCCATTGGTGGCTTTATGAGGAATTTGTGCTCATCGGGGACCTTATAAAAGCGGTCATGTCTTTTGGGAGCTGGTGGCTGTGATTCTGGTGTCTTTGAGGCTGACGCAAATGCTTCTAGGTAGGCTGGAATCACAGGAGGGATAGCCGAGGGGGAGGGTGATTCCACCTGAAGTAATTCAAAATACCTCCTTTGGACTTCTGTCATACGAGTTGCATCCCATTTGAATTACACCCACATTTTAGTAATGGTTTCCCCAAAATAAATATCTTCAGGGGGAGAATCTCCCTCTAGGGAGTCCTTATCTGGGGAGTAGTAGCCCAAAGGGGAAGCTATCTGTGAGGAGTAGGTGACAGACTCATCTGAGGAGGAGGAAGAGGAGTCTTCCTCTTGGGTGTGAGTAGGAGGGATGGAAACAGCTGAAGCTGGACTGGGGTTGAGGGCAGGCAATGTGGCAGCAAGTGAGCCTGAAGGCCTAAGAGCGATAAAGGCCTGCAGCAAAGACTGGGAGATGGTATGCCAGTCTGGCTGCTCCTCAGAGGAAGTGGACAAATGCTTAGTTTTTTGTTTTCTCTTAAAAGAAGTAGATTTAGCAGAGACAGAAGGCCTATTATTAGGCATCTGGCCTGTAGGAGAGTATTCAGATTCCTGGATAATGGTCGGGCGTCTGGTGGAGCCTGGTTCTCCCTCAACCTCGGCTGAAGCTGAAACCTCAAGGGACGTGTCTACCGTTGTTTCCGAGGCTGCTTCCATGAGGGTAGTCCCTGAAAATGCTGGTTCTGACGTCCCTCAACCCCTAAATCGGTGGCTGGCAGGACAACAGACTATGGAGGGGCAGAAGCAGTATGCCTTGCAACCTTGACCTTCTTTTTAGGCGGCTCTGCCTCGATGGCCGACTCTGGATCCATAAGTAGGGCCAATCATTTTAACCTTTGGTTCTTGAGGTAATGTTTTAAGGCTGCCAGAAGACTACAGAGGGTTTTTGGTATGAACGACTGGCAGACACTACAGGTGGTGTGGTTGTATTCCTGGCCTAAGCAGAACAAGCAAAGTTTGTGCGAATCTTTGTGCGGAATTCGACATCTGCACCTACATTTCACCTTCCTAGCAGACACTGGCTAAGAATAACAGCAAGCAACCAAAGCTCAAGCAAGAAAAAGGGGTTCCCCAACAGGGTACTTATCTTTAGATGTCTTGAAGACAGTAGAGTGAAGCGCTGATCTGACAATCGACTGCAGCAGAAAAGTCCTGAGGTCTGTGTGCAGACGTCACATTTATGGCCCTGCATGTGACATCCCATGCACCTGGCAGCAACCAGGCTTAAGCTTTTGCATTGGAACCGGATGTTCAAGCCGCTTGAGGTGGAGCATCCCACAGTAAGAATACTGCAACAAGGGAATAGAAGGACATCTACTTGATCTAGCAATTTAAACTTTGCTTGTAACATAAATAAGATATGTTGGAGACATAGGTATGGTGTCTCAGAGAATTCTCCTTCTCTGGGACAGGCTTACCATCTACACAAAGCATAGCTCTTCCCTAACCCTATACAAGAGAATACTAGAATCCTAGACCAGGGGATGGGAAACTGGAAATATGCCCCGGGTCTAGCTCCTATGTCTCTAATAGACAGAGGTAACCTATAAATCTTGCACTAGCTCACATATATCCCTTAAAATAACCTCTAAAGTACATAAAAGTACAGTTTTGTACCTACCATAAATGTAGATGTCCGATAGGCATGCATCTGCAGTCCTAACATATGGGTTGTCCTGCCTCAGGCAGCCCTTCGGTCGGCCGGATTCCAAAGTCTGGGTCTGGCCTCGGCTGATGTCGCACTTCACCCGACGTCACAGCTGCTAGGGTATAAAGGCATCAGCCGACGCCATTTTCCTCAGTGTTTCTTGCCCCAGATGCCAGGTGCCCTCTAGGAAGGCTAAATTTGGATAAATGCAAATAACTCCAAACAGTAGAGAGCAAACTATATATATATATATATATATATATATATATATATATATATATATACATATATATATATACAAACAAATACACCATAATAGATTCCCCCAGCTAGCTAAAAGAGGGGTATTTCATACCTATCGGACATCTACATTTATGGTAGGTACAAAACTGCACTATGTCCTTCAAGGATGCATCTGCAGTCCTAACATATGGGTAGAATACCATAGCCAAACTGGGGGAGGAGGCACTAAGATAAAGATGGTGTAGTTAAGATCCCTTGCAAAACAGCAGTTGCAAAACCTGCTCGGGATCTAGAGTATAAAGGAAGATTATAATGCTTGGCAAATGTATGCACGGAGCTCCAAGTAGCAGCTTCTAAAATGTCTTTGGTAGCCACTCCTCGTAGGAAAGCTGTAGTGGTGGCTGTAGCTCTTGTGGAATGAGGTCTGATATTTTCAGGAGTTGTCTTTCCATGAAAAGAGTAACAAAATCGAATACAATTTCCTATCCATTTTGAGATTGTCTGTTTTGAAATTGCTTTTCCTTGCATTCCTGTTGCATATGCTACCAGAAGCTGGTCAGTTTTTCTGCTGGTCTTAGTTCTGTCCAGATAGTAGCGTAATTGCCTGTGCACATCCAAGGTATGTAGCAGTCCTTCCCCCCTGTTCCGTGGGTTGGGGAAGAATGTAGGTAAATGAATCGCTTGGTTCAATGAAACTCTGGAGACCACTTTTGGCATAAAGGTAGGGTTGGTTCTCAGAGAGACTCTATCCTGATGGAAGATAAGGAAGGGTTGTACTGCCAGTAATGCCTGTAACTCAGATACCCTTCTTGCTGAAGTGATTGCTAGCAGGAAAGCAGTTTTCCAAGATAAGAACTGTAGTTCTGCTGTTGCTGCTGGTTCAAAAGGGGGAAGTGTTAACTTTTCCAGCACAAAGTTGAGATCCCATGTAGGTAAAGGTGGTTTCCTTGGAGGTTTTACATTTTTGAATCCTCTCAAGAACTGCCTGAGTAGGGGATGAGAGAAGACAGGAGGATCCATGTTGTATTCTGCTGAAATTGCTGATGCATGAATCTTAATGGAGGAGTAAGACAGGCCATTGTGGAACAGTTCTGCTAAGTATTCCAGGATGTGTGCTATGTTTGCCAATGAGACATTTTCTCCCTTTGCTGCACTCCAAATGAGGTATCTTTTCCACTTGGCTGAATAAGTTTTCCTTGTGGAGGGTCTGCGTGCCTCCAGGATAATGTCCTTAACCCTCTGAGATAAATCTGGGTTATTTGGTTTTATGCAATATTCCAAGAAGCTAGCTGCAGTGTTTTCAAGTTTGGATGTAGGATCTTGTAGTTGTTCTGTGTTAGAAGTAAGGGACATAGAGGTAGATGCCATGCGTGTGTCCGAGACATGCTTCTCAGTAGCGGGTACCAATGTTGCCTCAGCCAGTCTGGTGCTATCAGGATTACCCTTGGCTGATCCTCTCTGATCTTCAGTAGTACTTGGTACATCAAAGGAAGAGGTGGGAATGCATATGCTGTCAGGTTTTTCCAGCTGAAGGAAAGGGAGTCCACCCTCCAAGCAAGTGGGTGGTATGCTCTTGTGCAGAATTTCTTCAATTGGTGGTTGTGTGGAGAGGCGAACAGGTCTATTTCTGGTAGTCCCCAATACTTTGTTATGGCTTTGAAGATATCTGGATGCAGCATCCATTCGTGAGCATCCGTGGTAGTTCTGCTTAAGGTGTCTGCTAGAGAATTTTCTTTTCCTGGTACAAATCTGGCCTGAAGTTGAATGTTGAGATTCAGGGCCACATTCCACAGGTCCATTGCCATCCGGCATAGAGGATATGAGTGTGTACCTCCCTGTTTGTTGATGTACCACATGACTGTGGTATTGTCGGTCCTTATCAGCAGATGACCCTGTTGAAGGAGTGGTCTGAATGCCTGGATCGCATGTTTCACTGCCAGCATCTCCTTTAGATTTATGTGTAGATTCAGCTGGTCTTGGGTCCATAGGCCTTGTATACACTTGTCCACCATGTGTGCCCCCCAGCCTAGGTCTGAGGCGTCCGTGGTGATGGTCTGGCTTGGATGAGGTTTGTGGAAAAGCAATCCTCTGTTCAACTGACAGGCCTGAGCCCACCACAGGAATTCTTGCTTCAGGCATGGAATTATTGGAATCTGGGCTTCTAGACTGTGCTTGTGTTGAGACCATACATTCCTTAGGTACCATTGTAACTTTTTCATATGCAGCCTGGCATGCGGAATCAATATTATGCAGGATGCCATGTAACCCAGGGCTTGCAGGACTTTCCTTGCAGTAAGCTGAGTTTGTGTTGTTAATGTCATGAAGTAGACTGGTAGTTGCTTTTGTTTTTCTTCTGTGAGAAAAGCCATCTGAGTTGATGTATCCAGTTCTGCACCCAAGAATGTTATCCTTTGGGATGGTACTAGTCTTGACTTTTGCATGTTGACTGTGAATCCCAAGGCTTGCAACAGTTGTATGACATTTTCCAAATCTTTTGTTAATTTTGCCTTGTTGTCCGCTTGTATTAGGCAGTCGTCCAGGTATGGGTAAATTTGAATTCCCTGAAGCCTGCAATGAGCAATTACTGATGCCAGGCATTTCGTGAACACTCTGGGTGCAGTAGATAAGCCAAAGGGCAATGCTGAGAATTGATAATGCTCTGATCCTGCAAGAAACCTGAGGTGTCTTCTGCAATCTGGTCGTATAGGGACGTGCAGGTATGCCTCCTTGAGATATAGAGTCACCAGCCAAGACTCCTTGCCCAGCATGGGAAGAAGCTGCTGGAGGGTCAGCATTTTGAATTTTGGAACAATGAGGCATGTGTTCAGGGCGGACAAGTCGAGAATAGGTCTCCATTTATTTTCTTTTCTTGGTACAAGGAAAAGCCTGGAGTAAAATCCTTGGCCTTGTTCCATAGGTGGCACCTTTTCTATAGCTCTCATCCTTAGTAAGTTGTTGATTTGCCTTAGAGCGTCTGTTTTTTGGCTTGGTGGTAGGTTTGGCATTCCCCTCTTTTTTGGTAGAGTGTGGAAGTGAAACCTGTAGCCCTTGTCTATTGTTTGTAAAGTCCATTTGTCTCCTGTAATGTAATGCCAGTTGTCGGGAAATAAGGCTAGCTTTCCGCCCAAGGGTACTTCCAGTTGTTCCCTGGTAGGCAGAACCAGAGCCAAGTCATTGTGTCTGCCCTGTGGAAGTGGTTGTAGTTGAATCTGTGGCAGTACTTCTCTGGTTGGTAGGTTGCCACTGGCGTCCCCTGTAGGCACCCCTAGATTGACCTCTGCCTGTTGGGCGTCTATTTCTGCCTCTCTGTGCTCTGGAGCTGTCTGGAAAGGACCAATTCTTCGAAGGCCAATTTCTGCTAAACCTCGGAGGTTGGACCTGTAAGAAATCCTTGACTGTTTGGACAGATTTTGCTTTTTCTTCCACCTTCTTTAGAACCTCCTGTGCGGGGGAGCCAAACAAACTTTGTTTCTCCATGGGAGCATCTAGGAGTTTTGACTTAACATGGTCTGGTAAGGATTGTTCTTTTAACCAGGCATGCCTTCGAATCACTGTTCCAGTCATAGCTGATCTAAAGGAAGCCTCCAGTGCATCATAGCCACATTTTAAGAAATGGTTACTGACCTGCTGGGAGTTATGTACCAACTCCTGAAGGGACTTGCAGTCTATAGGTTCAGGAGAGGACAGTTTTTTATTTAGCTGGTCTAACAAAAATTCCTGGTACTGAATCATGTGAAATTGACAGTTTAAGGCCCTGGCCGAAAGAGTAGCAGAAGTATAAACCTTTTTACCCCATCTCTCTAATGCTCTAGATTCCCTTTCAGAGGGAAGAGGGTTTTTGGCAGAAGCAGCTGCCACACCTTTAGGGCCCTGTGAAATGGTTTCAGGGTCTGCAACAGGAGCCTTATACAAATTGTAGTGTGTGTCCGGGACCCTGTAATATCTGTCAGGCTTGGCAGGGCCGGAGGAAGAGAATCAGGGGCAGTACAGGCATCATTATATGCATCATCAACAACTGTTAGTACTGGAGGTATGGCTAAAGGCCTATGCTGTGGCAAGTGTAAAAAGGTCCTTAGCCTTTTCCTTGAATCTGAAAAATCCTGGCCCTGCCATTGGAAGTGTTCCCTCATAGCATGTAAGGTTTCCCCAAAAGAAAATTCTTCAGGAGGAGAAGCAGAAGGAATGGAGTCTTCTGCATCAGAATCCTCATAAGGAGAATATGGGTCTTCCTGAGGGTCTGAAATGTCTGAATCATCCGAGGAATAGTCTGTAGAGACAGGTTCCGGGGGTTCAGTCCTAGGCCTCTTATCTGGAGGGGGCTGAGGGGCCCTGTCTGGGTGTGGTTGGGATCCCCTGATCAAAGAAATGAGATCCTCAGCCAGGCTGAGTATTTGGGAACTAGAGGTAGGCCTATGTGAGGGAGTTTTAGCAGGTAAGGCCTTAGAAGCTAGATTTAGCTGCTTTAGCCCTGGCAAAGGCCTTGATAGACATAGAAGCAGGGGGTCTAGCAGCCCCACGTGCAGGGGTAGATATGTCTAAAGGAATAGTGTCTGACAAATCCTGGGTGCCTGCTTCTGTAGCAGTAAATTCAGTAGCAGATTCAGCCATGCTCTGTGAGGCCTCCGCTATCGGAGGCATGCTTTCGGCCGAAGGAAGGACCGAGGACTCGGTTTCAGCCGAAACAGAGACACTCGCGGTTGGCCTAACCGTAGTTTCAGCCGAAACCGCGGGCCGCGAGTGTCGGTCCTTTTCCTTGCACTTTTTAACTAATTGTGTAGTCGGAGTCTCCGACGGCATTTTGTATGCAAAAGCGGGACCAAAAAACTCCTCTGCAAAGTCCGACTGACGTCTAAGTGTCCGTCGGTTGAAGGAAGCACAGGCTAGACAAGCTGATACGTCGTGGTCTGGGCCTAAGCAAGGAAGGCAGTAAGAGTGGAAATCCTTATGAGGTATTTGTTTCCCACAAGTTAAACAATTATTTACTTTGTCTGACATCGGCTGAGGCAAGAAAGAGTCCCCAACGGGGTACTTAGCTTTTTAGAAGTCTTCGGTAGTAGAAATCTCTGGATCTGACCGACACTTGCGAACAGCTTCTGCTTCGGGCACCACGCGGCAAGAAAGACCGAGGAAAATGGCGTTGGCTGATGCCTTTATACCCTAGCAGCTGTGACGTTGGGTGAAGTGCGACATCAGCCGAGGCCAGACCCAGACTTTGGAATCCGGCCGACCGAAGGGCTGCCTGAGGCAGGACAACCCATATGTTAGGACTGCAGATGCATCCTTGAAGGACATCTTGTGAGATACAAATGGAATGCTTGGGTAGGCTTACAAAGGCCCTAGTGGTCCTTAGACTACTATACACCTATGAACATTCATTTTAGTTGAAATAATTCAACCTTACACTCTTCCTTTCCTTTAACTAGGTTTATTAATAATTACTGATGATTAGATTTATCTATTCTGTTAAGAAAAAAAATCATCCTGCTATTGTCTCATGGTTGTCTTTGAATTGCATGTCCCTGCTTGATGTAGCTGGACCAGTGCATGAATGGAAGAGATGCCAGAGTACAATTTCCACACTGGCAGACATCTGAGTAGAAGGGAAAGGTGGTGCCCTGAGATGCATCCCCCTGGGTGGGAAAAGGGGCTGCAACTCTCCCCACACTTCAAATCCATGTCCATGGAAAAGAATAAAGTTTTACTCACTGTTATCTACTAATAAATTCTATATTTTTACATTCTCTATTATTCTGAATTACAGGTCCTACTGCTAAGACAAACAAGGATGTGTGTAAATGATACTCTTGCTTAGTCTCAGTAGTCATGATACATTTTTTGATGTATCTGAACCATTTTTACTGTCACAGATCACGGTATAATTTATAATCAGGTCTTGAAGTTCAAGAAAAAATCCACTTTCTTCAAAATTTCTTAAAGAAAATCACAACTTATAAAATGCCTTTTTCCATCTATGCTTATTAATAACCCTTGTTTAGATTTCTTAACTTATTCTAGTACAGACATATTCAGTGTAACAGAAGATGTTAAAGTAGGAGGACTGTTGCAGTACAATTCATTCATTATACACGGGAATTAGACATAGGCTGGCATATATTTGACTGGCCTGACTACTAGAGTTCTACTTACATAACAGCATAGTGTGATGCCCTCGCCATGTCAAGACATACGCGACTGTGCCTTGGATAAAACAGAACACTGACCCAAGTCATCTGCTGTTCTTTTTTGTCAACAAACAGCAAGGACACCATGTTTCATGTATAGAGCAGCCCACTTTGTACCAAAAAATAACTAGTCACCCTTACTGTATCCCACCATGAAGTGCTAGGCTTTGCTGCAGGAGACATAAAAAGGGGTCATCCTGTGAACAAAAGTGGTTGAGCTTGTACTGCAACAGTTACCCCACTTGGCCATCTACTGTTATGATGCATTCTCACATAACTGTACTAGATCATCCAGGCTTTCAGAATTATGGTCCGACACTTGGAAGTACAAGGGACTTTTTGTTTTAAGAGGCCCACATGCTGAGGCAACAGTCTGGGTTCTGTCCTTGCCATGCTTAACAGGAAGGAGAACAAATGTTGCTTTGACCAACAGAGAGAAATCAACAGCATTTCTTTCTTTGAACTTCTGATGCACCCTTGGTGTCAAGGGTACCAGAAAGTAAACAGACCCTCTCATGGAAAAGATGGCTTCCATTGTCCAGCCACCTGAGGCTACTGTTCTAGTACAAAACTTTTGCAGTTGTCTGTTGTCTAGAAAAGCATAAAGGTCCATTATTGGCATTCCTCACCTACAAGCCTGGTCTAAGAAAATGCTTCAACTTAATACCTGCTCATGCCAGTGTTTATGTATTGTTCAGTCTGTCTGCCAAGACATTTCCTTGAGATACAATGTAATTTGACTATGGGGTCAGGCCCGTCTCCAAGGCCTTCTTTAAACCTGCACTTTTAATATTCACCCCACCCCCCGCACACCCAGACTGGCTTAAAGCTTAAGGGCTAGCATTGATGCCAAAATCTCTGACATCAATGGCTTTTTTTGTAAGTTTTTGTCCCACATAATGTGAAAACTCAGGTCACTCATATGCATTCCCCAGACTGTGTTACATGAGTAATGTGGTAAAAGCCTGGGACCCCTGAGCCTTCCTGAAAGGTACTGTTCAAGTTCAGCAGTACCTGGTGTATCTCCAAGAGAGTTCTTTCCTTAGGCATAAGAGGGCAACTGGGTACAGTAGGAATTGTGGTGACACCATCTGTTCCGGAGATGACAGTGAAGTTCCTCTTATGCAATCGTGCAAGAGGGATCATCTATTTTCAGATGCCATGTACCCCAGGATTCTCAAGAATCTGTTGCTTGAAGATTAGAATGACAAACTGCAAAATAGCAAAGGGAGAAAGTTTGTAAGGCTCCTAGGTATGCTACGAAGTCCAGAAGATTTAAGGTACTTGCATGAAAATGTCTACAAAAGAACTTTATACTCCAAGTAAACTCCAGAATATTTTCCCCTAATGAAGAATAGTTGCTACTGATGTGAAGAAAGTAAGAGGACATTGGAAACGCATTTTCAGAGAATAAGTGGAGTTAACTCAATTTAAGGACCCCTTGGAAAATGTCCTGACATAAACGAGGTAGAATATATTACATTATTTAAGGAATTACTACTGAGCTGGTGTTTAGATTTAGCAATACCTTGCCACACAAAGGCCTTAACTAAGCTTAACTCATTTACTCCAATGAAGCTCAGGAAGTTTTCACTGTAATTTTCAATGGGTGGAGCCTAACCTTTTGGCAGAATCAAATGATGTCCTCACATTTCAAACAAATGTTCATATTTCTGGAACCACAGGGGTTATGAACAAAGTATAAAAGGTCACCTGTTCAGCACAAACTTTTTACAGTGGTAGTATTCTTTAGGTTCTAGGTCTTAAACCAAATTTTATAAGTTACAGTAAATACAGTAACTATTACATGTGTAATATTTTGTAAATGACTTGTAACATCTTAGCAACCACTCAAGTTACATATGTACTGTCAGCAGCATTTTATTCATCTAGCCGAGAGCTTTGATATGAGGTTAAGGAGTTCTGTCCGTGTTACTTGGTTGTTGCGACACTTACAAAAATGTGACAATTATACCTATATAAATCAACATCATAAAATCAACAGTATCTATTTACCTGCACTAGACAGAGGTCAAATATTAATGCAGTGGAGTTTGCCACTGTGTAAACTTTTAAGATGAAATATTTTAAAACATTGTACATAGAATGGTTTTGGAATTAATGATGATGCAAATATGAACAAACAATATCTGACACCTAGAGGCATCAGTAGGAGTTAAAATGCAGATGCACCTGGAGGAGTCACTTGGATGAAATGTGTTAAAGCTATTAGTGGCTAGAAAAAGCAATTGTATGAAAGTGGAAATCAAAAATTAAACCCAGCAGTAAATAAAGTACTAACTACAATAAAAGTAATAAAAGTCTTGGAGACAAGATCAATACAAGAAGTAGGAGGTACATTTTATAGTATCATAGGAGGTTACTAGGCTATCAACCCAGAGGTCATTTCAAGCCTAGCCGTTTCATTAGAGTCTAATACCAATGACACACTATCTAGTCAATATCCAGGCCTGTATTTAGAGTAATGACTACTCATGTCCAGGAGGGTTGTGGGCGCTATTCCCGGTAAGAATTTACGGTGCCTCACCCAATCATCCAGGTTCCTTTTGAACACTGTCATAGAGGTGCTCTGCTTTATATGAACTAAAAAGTCTATTTCAAAGAAGACAGCAACACATACAAAGTCTGGATCCCTGCCGGAGGTACCACCGAAACTGGTTCCCCCTCGACATCGACAGTCGTCGATGTCTGGATAAGCTCCACAGTCATGCCGGTCATCGACTGCGAAACGTCTTCCATGAGAGACATTGCTGCAGTTGACGTATCTTCAGAGCGCGCCTCAATCCCTAGAATGGCAGTTGGCTGTGTGTCGGGAAGCAGAGCGGTAGGTGAAGAAGGCCTAGGTACTTTGGCCTTCTTGAGCGAGGGTTCAGGTGTGGCCTCTGATGTAGGATCCGTCCTAAGGGCTAAACGTTTAAGGCACTGGTTGTCCAGGTAGAGGTTTAACTTGGTAGAAGTTTGTGCAAGGTCTTGGGCACAAACGGTTGACAAATAGCGCAGGCGGAGTGATCGTGTTCCCGGCCTACGCAAAAAAAACACATCTGTCATGGGCATCTTTATGGGGTATCTGGCGCTCGCATTGGCACCTTCCCTTTTTCCCTGACATTAGCTAAAGGCTACAACAACCAAGTGTTAGCAACAACAATCGTCATAAATAAGAAAATTAGAAACCCAATGGGTTACTTATCTTAGGATGTGACGTCTGTGGAGAAGCAATCATGCGATGCAAATGTTGCCTGTGGATGAAAATCTGAGGATTGTGCGTGCAGACATCATATTTAGGGCCCCTGGTTTATGGCCCTACGTGTGACGTCCCGGTCCCATGCATACTGCAACAGCCAAGCTGAAGCTTTTGTAAAAGAGCTGACATACAAGTCGCCTGAGGGCATGAAATCCCACACCTAGAATACTGCAACATGGGAATAGAAGGACATCAGTACTTTCAAAACAGAATTTGCTTGCTCAGAAGCCAGTCCCACAGAGTCAAAGCCCAGCATATGACACAGGCTAGTCAAGTTCAGCTAGTGGCTCTAATGCCTTTAGGAGTTGGCATAGGAAGATGGGAGTGCATGTCCACTGCTGGCTCACTCATCCTGGGGAATGGAGGCAGCCCTGGGTCACCACACAGTTAACACCATATGGAGAGCTCACACTGCCACAAGTGCATCTACATTTAATAGCGGAGAGAAAAGTGGTCTGGAGACAAAGCAAATGCAGGCTCAGAGGAGCCACCAAGTGGGAGTGCTCCCAAGAAGGAGACAGTAAAGCCTGCTTCCTACCTCCTGACTCTTTCCAGGACATGGAGAGCTGATGGGGGTTCGCATGCAGGACTGAATGGGCTTGTAGGCATCTAACCCAGCCCAGGAAAACCTTGCTCACTTTCCCCGGAGCAAATAGACCAACTGGACAATCACAGGATGAAAAAAAGAAAGTACAGTTTTGTACCTACCATAAATGTAGATGTCCGAGAGGTATGCATCTGCAGTCCTAACAAATGGGTTGTCCTGCCTCAGGCAGCCCTTCGGTCGGCCGGATTCCAAAGTCTGGGTCTGGCCTCGGCTGATGTCGCACTTCACCCGACGTCATAGCTGCTGTTAACCGGGTATAAAGGCATCAGCCGACGCCATTTTCCTCAGTGTTTCTTGCCCCAGATGCCAGGTGCCCTCTAGGAAGGCTAAATTTGGATAAATGCAAATGTTTCCAAACAACAGAGAGCAAATAGAAATAAACATGTATGTACATATATACAAACAAATACACCATAATAGATTCCCCCAGCTAGCTACAAGATGGGCAAATACCTAGGAGTACCACAGAGGGAAGGAGGGTGGGTAATCCTGACTGCAGATGCATACCTCTCGGACATCTACATTTATGGTAGGTACAAAACTGTACTATGTCCTTCAAGGATGCATCTGCAGTCCTAACAAATGGGTAGAATACCATAGCCAAACTGGGGGAGGAGGTACTAAGAAGATTATGGTGTAGTTAAGATCCCTTGCAAAACAGCAGTGGCAAAACCTGCTCGGGATCTGGAGTATAAAGGTAGATTATAATGCTTGGCAAATGAATGCACGGAGCTCCAAGTAGCAGCCTCTAAAATGTCTTTGGTAGCCACTCCTCGTAAAAAAGCTGTAGTAGTGGCTGTAGCCCTTGTGGAGTGAGGTCTGATGTTTTCTGGAGTTGTCTTTCCATGATAAAAGTAACAAAATCTAATGCAATTTCCTATCCATTTTGAGATTGTCTGTTTTGAAATTGCTTTTCCTTCCATTCCTGTTGCATATGCTACCAGAAGCTGGTCAGTTTTCCTATTGTTCTTGGTTCTGTCCAGGTAGTAGCGCAATTGCCTATGCACATCCAAGGTATGTAGTAGCCTTTCCCCCCTGTTCTGTGGGTTGGGGAAGAAAGTAGGTAGGTGGATTGCTTGGTTTAATGATACCCTGGAGACCACCTTTGGCATAAAAGTAGGATTAGTTCTCATGGACACTCTATCCTGATGGAAGATAAGGAAAGGCTGTACTGCCATTAATGCCTGTAATTCAGAAACCCTTCTTGCTGAAGTGATTGCAAGCAGGAAAGCAGTTTTCCAAGATAAGTACTGTAATTCTGCTGTTGCTGCTGGTTCAAAAGGGGGAAGTGTCAACTTTTCTAACACAAAGTTCAAGTCCCATGTAGGCAATGGTGGCTTCCTTGGTGGCTTTACATTTTTAATTCCTCTCAGGAACTGCCTGAGTAGAGGATGAGAAAAGACTGGAGGATCCATGATGTATTCTGCTGAAATTGCTGACGCATGAATCTTAATGGAGGAGTAGGACAGGCCATTGTGGAAAAGCTCTGCTAAGTATTCCAGGATGTTAGCTATGTTTGCCAGTGATACATTTTCTCCTTTTGCTGCACTCCAAATGAGATATCTTTTCCATTTTGCTGAATAAGTTTTTCTTGTTGAGGGTCTGCGAGCCTCCAAGATAATGTCTTTAACCCTTTGAGATAAATCTGGGTTATTTTGTCTTGTGCAATGTTCCAAGCAGCTAGCTGCAGTGTTTTCAAGTTTGGATGCAGGGTTTTGAAGTTGTTCTGTGTTAGCAGTAAAGGAACTAGGGGTAGAGGCCATGCGTGTTCCCGAGACATACTCCTCAGTAGTGGGTACCAATGCTGCCTCGGCCAGTCTGGAGCTATCAGGAAGATCCTTGGGTGATCTTCTTTGATCTTCAGTAGCACTTTGTGCATCAAAGGAAGAGGTGGGAATGCATATGCTGTCAGGTTTTCCCAACTGAAAGATAGGGAGTCCACCTTCCAAGCAAGTGGGTGGTATGTCCTTGTGCAGAATTTTTTCAATTGATGGTTGTGTGGGGATGCGAATAGGTCTATTTCTGGTAGTCCCCATTTCCTTGTAATGGATTTGAAGATGTCTGGATGTAGCATCCATTCATGGGCATCCGTGGTAGTTCTGCTTAAGATGTCTGCTAGTATATTTTCTTTTCCTGGCACAAATATTGCCTGGAGCTGAATGTTGAGGTTCAGGGCCACATTCCAGAGGTCCATTGCCATCCGGCATAGAGGATATGAATGTGTGCCTCCCTGTTTGTTGATATACCACATAACTGTGGTGTTGTCCGTCCTTATCAGCAAATGACCCTGTTGAAGAAACGGTCTGAATGTCTGAATTGCCAGCATCTCTTTTTGATTTATGTGTAGGTTCAGCTGGTCTTGAGTCCATAAGCCTTGTATGCACTTGTCCACCATGTGTGCCCCCCAACCGAGGTCTGAGGCGTCCGTGGTGATAGTCTGGCTTGGGTGAGGGCTGTGGAAGGGCAGTCCTTTGTTCAATTGACAGGCCTGAGCCCACCATCGGAATTCTTGCTTCAGGCATGGAATTATTGGAATTTGGGTTTCGAGGCTGTGCTTGTGCTGAGACCATAAATTCCTTAGGTACCATTGCAACTTCCTCATATGTAGTCTGGCATGTGGAATCAATATTATGCAGGATGCCATGTAACCCAGGGCTTGCAGGACTTTCCTTGCTGTAAGCTGGTTCTGCGTTGTTAATGCCATGAAATAGAGTGGTAGGTGCTTCTGCTTTTCTGCTGTGAGGAATGCCATTTGGTTTGATGTGTCCAGTTCTGCACCCAAGAAAGTTATCCTTTGGGATGGTATCAGCCTTGACTTTTTTTTATGTTGACTGTGTATCCCAGGGCTTGCAATAGGTGAATGACCTTTCTCAAATCTTTTGTTAATTTGTTTTGTTGTCCGCTTGTAACAGGCAGTCGTCCAGGTATGGGTAAATTTGAATTCCTGAAGCCTGCAATGAGCAATTACTGATGCCAGGCATTTCGTGAATACTCTGGGCAGTAGATAAGCCAAAGGCAATGCTGAGAATTGATAATGCTCTGATCCTGCAAGAAATCTGAGGTATCTTCTGCAATTTGGTCGTATGGGGACGTGCAGGTATGCCTCCTTGAGATCTAGAGTTACCAGCCAAGACTCCTTGCCCAGCATGGGAAGAAGCTGCTGTAGGGTCAGCATCTTGAATTTTGGAACAATGAGATATGTGTTCAGAGCGGACAGGTCGAGAATAGGTCTCCATTGGTTTTCCTTTCTTGGCACCAGGAAAAGTCTGGAGTAAAATCCTTGTCCTTGTTCCAATGACGGTACCTTTTCTATAGCTCTCATCCTTAGTAAGTGGTCTATTTGTTCTGGAGCGTTTGTCTTTTGATTTGGAGGTAGGTTTGGCATTCCTCTCTTCCTTGGTAGAGTATGGAAGTGAAACCTGTAACCTTTGTCTATTGTCTGTAAAATCCATTTGTCTCCTGTAATGTAATGCCAGTTTACTGAAAATAAGGCTAGCTTTCCGCCTAAGGGTGCTTCTAGTTGTTCCCTGGTAGGCGGTTTCAGAGCCAAGTCACTGTGATTGTCCTGTGGAAGTGGTAGTGGCTGGATCTGTGGCAGTACTTCTCTGGTTGTTAGGCTGCCACTGATGTCCCCTGTAGGCACCTCTGGATTGACCTCTGCCTCTTGGGCGCCTATTCCTGCCTCTCTGTGCTCTGGTGGTGTCTGGAAAGGACCAATTATTACTAAACCTCGGAGGCTGGACCTGTAAGAAATCCTTGACTGTCTGGACAGATTTCGCTTTCTCTTCCACCTTCTTCAACACTTGCTGTGCAGGGGAGCCAAACAAACTGTGTTTTTCCATGGGAGCATCTAGGAGCTTTGACTTTACATGGTCTGGTAAGGATTGCTCTTTTAACCATGCATGCCTTCTGATCACTGTGCCAGTCATAGCTGATCTAAAGGAAGCCTCCAGTGCATCATAGCCGCATTTTAAGGAATGATTACTGACCTGCTGAATGTTATGTACCAATTCCTGAAGGGACTTTCGGTCTAAAGGTTCAGGCGAGGACAGTTTTTTAGTTAGCTGATCTAACATAAATTCCTGATACTGAATCATGTGGAATTGACAGTTTAAGGCCCTAGCCGAAAGAGTAGCAGAAGTATAAACTTTTTTACCCCATCTCTATAAGGCCCTAGATTCTCTTTCAGAGGGGAGGGGTTTTTTGGCAGAGGCAGCTGCTACAGCTTTGGGGCCCTGTGAAATAGTTTCAGGATCTGCAATAGGAGCTTTATACAAGTGATAATGTGTGTCCGGAACCCTGTAGTATCTGTCGGGCTTAGCAGGGGCCAGAGGAAGATAGTCAGGAGCAGTACAAGCATCATTAAATGCATCATCCACAACTGTAAGTACTGGAGGAATGGCTAAAGGCCTATGCTGTGGCAAATGTAATAAGGTCCTAAGCCTTTTCCTAGAGTCTGAAAAATCCTGGCCCTGCCATTGAAATTGTTCTCTCATAGCCTGCAAGGTTTCCCCAAAAGAAAATTCCTCAGGAAGAGAGGCAGAAGGAATGGAGTCTTCTGCATCAGAGTCCTCATATGGAGAATAAGGGCCTTCTGGAGGGTTTGTATTTTCTGAATCATCAGAGGAGTAATCTGTAGAAACTGGCTCAGGGGACTCTGCTCTAGGCCTCTTCTCTGGAGGGGGGTGAGAGGCAGGGTGAGGCTGGGATCCCCTGATCAAAGAAATGAGATCCTCTGCTAGACTAAGCATTAGAGTACTAGAGCTAGGCCTGTGAGAGGGGGTTTTAGCAGGCACGGTCTTTGTTGATTTAGCTGCTTTAGCCCTGGTAAAAGCCTTAATTGACATGGATGCAGGGGGCCTAGCAGCTCCACGTGCAGGAGTAGATATATCTAAAGGGATAGTATCTGATAAATCCTGAGAACCTGTAAGAGCAGGTGGAATTTCAGTAGCAGATTCAGCCATGCTGGATGAGGCCTCGGTTGTAGGAGGCATGCTTTCGGCCGAAGGAAGAACCGCGGACTCTGTTTCAGCCGAAACCGAGACACTCGCGGTTGGCTTAACCGCGGTTTCGGCCGAAACCGCGGACCGCGAGTGTCGGTCCTTTTCCTTACGCTTTTTGGCTAATTGTGAAGTCGGAGTCTCCGACGGCATGTTGTAAGCAAAAGCGGAGCCGAAAAACTCCTCTGCAAACTCCGACCGACGTCTAAGTGTCCGTCGGTTGAAGGAAGCACAGGCTAGACAAGCTGCTACGTCGTGGTCTGGGCCTAAACAAGGTAGGCAGTAAGAGTGGAAATCTTTATGAGGTATTTGTTTCCCACAAGTTAAACAGTTATTCACTTTTTCTGACATCGGCTGAGGCAAGAAAGAGTCCCCAACGGGGTACTTAGCTTTTTAGAAGTCTTCGGTAGTAGCAATCTCTGGTTCTAACCGACCAGCACTTGCGAACAGCTTCTGCTTCGGGCGCCACGCGGCAAGAAAGACTGAGGAAAATGGCGTCGGCTGATGCCTTTATACCCGGTTAACAGCAGCTATGACGTCGGGTGAAGTGCGACATCAGCCGAGGCCAGACCCAGACTTTGGAATCCGGCCGACCGAAGGGCTGCCTGAGGCAGGACAACCCATTTGTTAGGACTGCAGATGCATCCTTGAAGGACATCTGGTGTGTTCCTCTAAAATAGCTTAGAGTTACTAAAAAAAAAAAAAAAAAAAAAAAAAAAAAAAAAAAAAAGAGTACACTCTGTCTTGGGGAAGAAAGGCTCTCTTTTAGTCTATGTCTATACCCCATGATCTTTACTTCATCAGAGTAAGATGGGACTCTGGCTGATTTACAGACAGGCCTAGGTCTTTGGAACATGCAAAGGTAAAATGCAGTGTCTTCTAAATTTCCTCTAGTAAGGTCATCTTAATGCGGCAGTCAACTAAGGAGGAGCATACATGAATATCTTGCAATGAGCAATAAGGCAGACAGGCATTTTGTGAATAGCCTGGGTGCAGCAGCCAAGCCAAAAGGCAATAAACTGTGCTTGCTACCTTGAACCTTGCAAAGCTTTTCTGTACCTTTGCAGTATGGATGTGAAGGTAGGCATGATTTAGCTCAAAGGTGACAAGGAAAGCTTTCAGGAAAATAACTTGTACTGTAACTATTTTTCTGTTGACTGATCTCGCTCTTGTGAGATTTATCCTTTTCTTGTTTAGGATAAAGACACTAGCATTTGGAAGGGCAATTCCTGCTACATTTTGGAGGCTGGGAATAAAAATCTGCTTTCCATACTACATGGTCTTCCTTTCTCCTCCAGTCTTTGCAACAATTTTTCAGCTGGGGGTATAAAAAGGAGATCCTGTCTACTGGTGCATTCAGAAATTCTATTTTTACATGGTCTGCAGGGGCCAAGCATGTTTCCTAATGATACACCCAATTAGCCGCTGTGCCTGCATGAGGCAGACTATGCCTCATAACCACATTTCACAAAGTGTCTGATAATCTGAGCACTGAGACTGCACACCTCAAGGATGTCCTCTTTTAGAACCTTTCCTTGATCCATTCTGCCTTACACCCCAGTGAGATAATAAAGACTCTTGGAATTTCAGCATTAGAGTCTGCCATCTGAAGATCCTGAAGTCTAGGAAAGGACAAGTGCAAGTCTTTTTCCCTAAAGTAGCTGAGCTCCCTGCTCTCCCCGTCAATGGGAATGTGGTTCAGGAACAGAGCCATACAGGTTCTCTTGCTGAAATCCAGACACCCCAGCTGAATCAGATGGAGTTCTTATACAGAAATGTACGGGAATCAATGACTCTGGTGAAATGGATGGGCTTCTCAGGGGTGGGGTATGGGAATCTGCTCCACAGAAGCACTGATGAACAAATCTTCCATGATTTCTAAGACTGGAGGTGTAGCAAATGTCTTTGGTTCAGGAAGTCCCATCAAGTCCCTGTATCTCAGTTGGGCCTGAGACAAATTCCTTTGCTTCCCATTTGAAGACTTTCATCATCCTGTAAAGGCTATTCCCCCAGAATAAGACAAGCACTGATGACAAAACAGAGGATAAAGTATCGTTGAAGAAAAATAAGAGCAAAACTGATAACACCAAGAAGAGTAGTTCCAGAACCGCAAAGTGAAGACAATAGTTCGTAAAAAAGGTGAGTCCTTTATTAGTTGCCAAGTGGTAAAAATCCAAAGACAGTTGGTACAAAGCAGCAAAATCAGACCAAATGGTAAAAATCCAAAGTCAGTAGGTACAAAACAGCAAAATCAGACAAGCGCTTTCGCTTGGAAAATGCCAAGCTTTTTCAAGTCAAAAACAGTTGCCTGCAGTGAGGCAACTGTTTAAATGAGGATGTTAATTAGTCACATGTTTGGTTAGAGCTGAGTTGCATTAAGAAACAATTGAGACTGTTTTGAGCAAATGAACAGCCAAATAATAAAATGAAACATTAAAATGTGCATAGGTTAAATTGACATTGCATTGTTTATACATGACTGGTAAACCAAGTGAGTGTTATGATGAAATTAAAAACTTTGCTTGTCCAAAAGGTTTGGATAGAAATACAAATACAAATACAAGTGGAAGTTTAAAAAAAGCTGTGTGTGATCCAAGTGGGTTTGAAGTCAGCAGTCCTGTGTAATATGAGAATCAATGTAGTGCTGTTATGTTAGCCTTAAAAATAGATGCTGTGATGCATATGAATTTGCACTACTTGGTGACTTGGGGCAAGTGTGTTCAATGGGCAAAGAAACAGTGTTGAAAAATAGTGAAAATAGGATGAGACATGCTATAATCTAGCCCTTCTGAGCTTCAGAACCGAGCCTATACTAAGTGTGCCATTTAACCCCGGGGGCCTGCCTGCATCTAGCTTGAGTTGCCAGACAAGCTCCCTGTATTCCAAGGTCGATTCCCAGTCCCATCCTCTAATGTTAGGGTTCACTTGTTCAAGGATCATGAAAGACAACTTGTAATTGGGACATGTAAGTGAGTGTTTGAAAAAAGCGTTGCTTTCCTTTTTCTTTTCAATGTCGTAAGTGTGTTCGTATAGCCTTTTCCTGAATTCCCTCTCTGTTTTGCCCACATAAAAGGCACCACAGGTGGTGCAGAGCCCGATATAAACAACCCCTTTTGTTCCACATGAGAAGTGACAGGGGGATCTGATACAGGTGTGTCTGGATGCAAGGTAGATGTGGGATTTGTTTGCAATGAGAGGACATTGCTTGCAGGCACCACATTTGAAGGTGCCCTTGTTGTTGTGAGAGTTGTGAGTAGTTGCAATGGGTTTTCTCTCAAGATGTCTTTGAGGTTTTGCCCCCTCTTCCTCACAAAATTAGGTTTATCCGGAATGATACTCCTGAAGTCGTCATTGCCAGCCAGTACAAACCAGTATTTAGATACAATAGTTTCAATTTGTTCAGAGTTGTCGGAGAAAGTGTAAATGAAATTGCCGTCCATTTCTTTGCTCTGTTGTAACATGAGGTTGGGGATCTGCACTTGCGTGCGTCCAAGCAGTGGGGGGTATAAGGAGTCCCTTTTGGCAAAGATTTCATCTTTTAGTGAGTTGAGCAAGTTCTCAGGATAGCCTCTTTGGGTAAACATGTCATATAGATTGTGAGTCTCTTCTAGAAAATCGGAGAGTTTACTGCACATTCTGGATGCTCTTATAAGTTGGCCCTTGACTATACCCTTCTTTTGATGAAAAGGGGGTTGACTCTCATAGTGTAATAGACAGTTCGAAAAAGTGGGTTTCCTGTAAACCTTGGAGTGTAGTTCCAAGGATTGGGCATCCCTATAAATGGTAGCGTCAAGATAGTGCAGATGTTCATGACTGATGTTGTGTGTGAAAGTCAGAAACTCTGTGGTACTGTTGATGTATTCCAAAAAACTCGACAGTTGGAGTTCAGTACCTTTCCAAATGAGGCAGATGTCGTCAAGGTATCTGCAATAGAAGGTGACAAACTGTGCCCAAGTAGTGCCAAAAATGTAGTCCTGTTCCCATCTGTGCAAAACCACATTGGCATAGTTGGTGGCACAGGAGGCCCCCATTGCTACTCCTTTTTCCTGTTTGAAAAGTTCCCCATTAAAACAAATGTAGTTGTTGTTTAAGACTGTGCTCATCATGTCAATAATTAGATTGATGAAGTTGTTACCCAAATTCGTTTCTTTGGTGAAAAAGTCACTAAACCAGTCTAGTCCTGTAGAGTGGGAATACTGGAAAAAAGGTCTTTGATGTCAATGGTGACCAGAAAGGAGGAGGGGGGGCAGTTGGACACAGGGAAAAGTTTCAGAAATTCCCATGAATCTTTGCACACGTATGTGAGGGCATGGGTGTGTTGTTTTGTGATGTGGTCAATGAACTTGGCAATAGGCTCAGTCACACCCCCCGCACCCGAGACAATGGGTCTGAAGGTCAACGGACTGGTGCCCTTGTGGGTCTTTGGGATTCCGAAGATAACTGGTACAATTGGTTTGTTGACAAGTAGAAAATTGTAGAGTTTTTCATTAATGGATCCCTGTAGCAAACTGTCATACAAAGAGGATTTAATTTTTGCAAGTGCGATGTTGTATTCATTTCGGGACGTGAGGCAGTATTGGGTGTCATCATGCAGTATATGGTGCATGCTAGCCTCATAAGCAGACTCGTACATGAGAACCACACCACCACCTTTATCAGGTTTCATGATTCTAATATGCTCTTCAAACAACTTGTTAATGTATTCAAAGTCTTCGGTGTTCAGGTTGGTTGAGTGTGGTCTGGGGGGGTTGTCGTACATGTTACGCAAGTCCTGTTCAATTAATTCCTCGTATAACTTAAGAAGTGGGTGGGTGGGGGGATTGAAGGTACTCTTCCTACACAGTCCTGTGGGTTGCCAAGTTTGTCCTTTGAAAAAATGTTTGAGGTTGAGTCCTCTGGTGAATAACTTGAGATCAACTAGTAACTGAGCCAAATTTGCTCTGTTAGTGGGGACGAAATGGAGTCCTTTGGTAAAGAGATTAAAGGCTGTGTCATTAACCACCATGTCTGTGTAATTAAAAATAGTAAAATCATTCTTGGTATAAATAGTGCAATTAGCATGCTTGGTTATAGTGGTATTGGAGCAAGGCAGGATAGAGTGGTCTGCAGGTTCAGTACAGGGGGAGGTGTCTTTAGGGGGATTTGCCACATCTTGGGTGTGGGTGCCTAGAGTTATTTGTTGGTCCACCTCCATCCAGTCCTCTGTGGTTTTGGTCCCCAGGCCCCGGACCTCCCGGGGTGCATGGGAAAATCCTGCTCACGTTGTCTCTTGTCTTTTTCAGCCAAATGCTCACTTCTCCGTGGGACGTGGTGTGTGTCTGGCTGAAAAACTTCATCCCCGCCATTACCAGGAATGCTAGTTGATCTAATGGTTTTGGAAAATTTATTGTGACAGGGGTAAGCTATATCATTCCTATATTCATCTAAGTCTCTATCGAGCTTTCTAATTTTCCGATTCATGACCTTATTACAAAAGAATCTACATCATCGAACACCTTGTCATATTCATGTTTGACCATGGAGAAATGATTGTCAGAAATAACCAATTGGTGCAAAGCATTCAACTCAGTGTTTAAAATATTGGCTTTACTCTCGTATTCTGAGATCATTAACTTCATTATTTCGATCCCTGCCTTATCAAATATGTCACACATCTGTCTATATTGTACAGTGCCATGCTTAACATAATTAGGAAATTTGAAAAACCGTAGTCCCTTTGGGATACGTTTAACATTGATACATTCATATAAATAGTCTATTTCCATTTGGTTGCTTCTCAGGCTATACAGTTTGTTTTTAAAATCATCAAAGTCACCTTCAATAGAGGTGGAGTTAATTGAGCGAACAGTACCTTTCTGGAAAATAAAGGGTTTGTTAGCCCAGTCAGCAAAATTGAAATCCTTTGGTTTGTCCTTCCCTCGTTGGTTGCCTTTTATGTGGGCAAAACAGAGAGGGAATTCAGGAAAAGGCTATACGAACACACTTACGACATTGAAAAGAAAAAGGAAAGCAACGCTTTTTTCAAACACTCACTTACATGTCCCAATTACAAGTTGTCTTTCATGATCCTTGAACAAGTGAACCCTAACATTAGAGGAGGGGACTGGGAATCGACCTTGGAATACAGGGAGCTTGTCTGGCAACTCAAGCTAGATGCAGGCAGGCCCCCGGGGTTAAATGGCACACTTAGTATAGGCTCGGTTCTGAAGCTCAGAAGGGCTAGATTATAGCATGTCTCATCCTATTTTCACTATTTTTCAACACTGTTTCTTTGCCCATTGAACACACTTGCCCCAAGTCACCAAGTAGTGCAAATTCATATGCATCACAGCATCTATTTTTAAGGCTAACATAACAGCACTACATTGATTCTCATATTACACAGGACTGCTGACTTCAAACCCACTTGGATCACACACAGCTTTTTTTAAACTTCCACTTGTATTTGTATTTGTATTTCTATCCAAACCTTTTGGACAAGCAAAGTTTTTAATTTCATCATAACACTCACTTGGTTTACCAGTCATGTATAAACAATGCAATGTCAATTTAACCTATGCACATTTTAATGTTTCATTTTATTATTTGGCTGTTCATTTGCTCAAAACAGTCTCAATTGTTTCTTAATGCAACTCAGCTCTAACCAAACATGTGACTAATTAACATCCTCATTTAAACAGTTGCCTCACTGCAGGCAACTGTTTTTGACTTGAAAAAGCTTGGCATTTTCCAAGCGAAAGCGCTTGTCTGATTTTGCTGTTTTGTACCTACTGACTTTGGATTTTTACCATTTGGTCTGATTTTGCTGCTTTGTACCAACTGTCTTTGGATTTTTACCACTTGGCAACTAATAAAGGACTCACCTTTTTTACGAACTATTGTCTTCACTTTGCGGTTCTGGAACTACTCTTCTAGAGGATAAAGTATCTTTGGTGACAGATTCAAAGTAGGGGCAGGTGACATCTGGTACTTGTATGCCAGTTTATCCACTTCCGAATTTGGGGTATCAGAATCCTCCTCTAGTGTGGGTTCTATTTCCTCCTCTTAGCAGAAGCCTCCACCCAACTCCATGTCTCTCTCTCACCCCCCCCCCCCAAAAGCTGGCTTCTTCCATTTCAAAAAGCTCAAAAAATCCTGGACCAGCTGGAACATGTCCTAGGATGCACCCTGGGTAGTGGCATGCAAAGATATGCTGCTCACCCTCTGCTGTGGCAAACCTGTGATTGTCCAGCTGGGCTTGGATATCTTATGCCTCAGCAGTACTAGGGTAGCTGCCTTACAAGTGATAGGTCATCGGCAGATGACCTTTGTCATTATACTACTTCCACTCATTTCTTCACAAATGAGTAGCACTAGGGTACTGCCTTTTCATTCATTAACAATGAACTGGGATTCTGCCTACAATACCCTTAAGAGAGGCCTCTTGACGGACTAAAAGCATCAGGGATTTGGTGTAAGGTGACATGCCAGAAGCAGAGAATGTGGCAATCTGCAAAGTGCTTGATGCCAGAGATGTCTGCACTAACCGTATGAATATACATAAGCTGCAAATGTGCCTCTCTGATCTTAGTGCCATCATGCCTAGAAACACCTCTGGATTCCAAAAGGTTGCCATTGATTACCTTTTGTCTCTCTCCCCTAGGGTACATCTCCAAATGTTTGTGTCGATAAGAACGGTGGCATGGGACCAAGTGAGTGGCTTCCTTTGAGCTACAGAGTCCCAAAGATTTTTCAAGTGATGCTACACTGTTCTTGGATTGAAGTGAGCATAATGGGGAGCATTATAAATGTCATACTTCTGGCCTCCTCAGAACAAACAGCAAGAATGGAAAGCTTTGCGTGAGATTTGTTTCCAGCACTCATAGTAGTTCTTGACTTTTTTAAGTGCACTATAAGGCACTGGCTAGTAGTAGAAAAGCAGAAAAAGACAGTACTCCAAAGGGGTACTAATGTAAATCCCAGGAAATGGGCTGACACTCCAGACTGATGACGACAATACAAGCATGTGACTCAGAACAGCTGCAAGAAAGATCTGAAGATGGCTCTGCTAATGGCGGATGGGTGCTGGACAATGCAAGAAGTGAAAAGGTAGGAGGTTTTGGAAGCTGACTGGCCACTGGTCTCCCTGCAGGCAGAAATCCAAGATGTCAAGACTGCAACAGTTCATATGCTGGACATTTCTTTTTACTGTCCGATATCTCATCTTCAAACTTAAATTTTCCCTCATCTTAGTAAAGGTGTTACCAAATAACATATCATCCTGTGGGGAATCTAATAAGACAGATCTCCCTTTAAGTTGGACAGACTAAGCTCTCTTCCAAACATGAGCTGGTGTCTGCAGCCCAAATGTTATTCTTGTTTCATTTAACCCATTCAAAGGAAGTGAGTACAACAGACTACTGCACCATTCTTTGGCACTGCAGAGGAACTACATCTACCAAACTCCTTAAGGTCCCGTCAGCTTTAATGATTTAGACAGATAAAGGTCTGCCTATAACTCAGATGCCCAGCATTCAAATAGTGGTTTGGATGCATCTTGGAGCTGGCAAGGGGGAAAGGCAGAGTGCTGCAGCTTGCACACTCATATCTCTTCTGGGGGGAGAAGGGTACATACATGCCCATGGACCCGTTCTCATGGAGCAACCCTTGAGGACACTGGAAAAGAAAGTGGGAGCAATAGCCTTGAGTGTGGCAGAGTAACCATGTGGGGTTATGCTACTCATGGAAAAGGGTGGCAAAGCGCTTGCAGTGACTGCCCACTCTATGTCAAACACTGGGGCAGATTGGGACATGCACAGCGGGGGATAAGGTGATGTATAAAGAAAAAAAAGATCATCTAACCCAGATGTCTGACTAAACAATTGCTCCTCCAAGTCGGTGTTCACCTTCCTGTGATGGAGGTAACAAATGGGACTGCTGATTATGAGGGGGCTAATGATCTTACAGGAATATGGGGGTAAAGATGAAAAAAATGTCCTGAATAAGTTGCATATGGGAACCAGATTCCTGAGAAGGGGGTAACCACCCTGGACACAACCCCTTCTGGGGAGAGTAGTCTATGAGGGGTTGAAAGTTACTCCTAACAGCATTAGGAGTTGCTCCTGCTTATTGAACCAGTATTCACAAAGGTGATAAAAATGGAGGAGCAAAATCCCTTTCTTGAGAAATCACCATAGACAGTATTTGGATCTTGGCTGTTCTAATGAAAGACATAGGTTCACAGGTGATTACTAGGCTAACAATCACAAGGACCTTTTTGAGCCTAGCCATGCATCCCAAATCTCTGAATAGTTCTGGTACCCTTGATAGGTGTAAGCAGGGGCTTGGGAGATGAAACATTTACATGTTGCCTGTGCCCATTAGAGACATAGGCAACAAGCCAGGGATGAATTCCCTACTCCCCATCTAACTGTCCAAGTTATACTTGAATTGGGCTAGGTCTGCTTCACATGGATGGGAAGCCTGTTCCAGAGATGGGCTAGTCTCTGGGATACAGATCTGTCTGTCCAGCAGGCCCTATTAAGTCTTTAGAAAGTATTGTTGTGTAAATTATTACCATAACTTTAGATATCCTCTTCTATATGCAACTGTATTCATAACACAAGGGAGTTCACCTCTAGTGAATCTCATACGTCCGGCCATTTTACAAAAGAAATATGCTACCACTAGGGTGTGTGCAACATCCCGTGTTTCTCTTTGTGGACGTCGGCCATAAACAGACGTCTGGTACAAAACGGATGTCAGCACGCACCTTCCTCAGAACTGAATGCCGCCGGAATCAGTGGCTACAGAGTGGGTACTCAGGCATCAGGCAAGTGCAAGGGGAAAGGCAGGGTGGGAAACAATACAGCAGCATATAAAAAAAGGAGGACACCTAAAGTCATGCTAAGAATTTACACAACAATACTATGTCCTTCTATTCATATGTTGCTGGATTCATAACACAAGGGACAGTGCAAAAGCTCCAGGATTAAGGACTAGGTGGAGGAACAGAAGCAACTCCACGAGCCATGAAGGATGGCTCGGCAAAACCTGCCCTGGCCCTACACACAATGTCCAACTTGCAGTTTTTGGTAAAGGTATGGACGGAGGACCATGTAGCTGCTTCTAAATTGGCATCTGTATCCAGACCCTTCAAAAAGGCTCCAGAGGAAGACATTGTCCTAGTGGAATTTACTGGGAAAGGGAGCCTTCTGCCACGGGCAGTGTAGCAGAAGGTGATGGTTTGCTTGGAAACAGGGTGACAGAGGGCTCTTGGGTAGTAAGACCCAAAAAGCCTGCCTGATTTTCAGAAGGGTTTGGTCTTGGCCAGATGGTATCCAAGTTGTCTGTGAACATCCAAGCTACGTAGCATCCTTTCAGCCAAATTTTGGGGTGAAGGAAAGAAAGTGGGTAGATTGATGGCCTAATTCAGGGACAAATCATTGTCTAATCTGGGCATAAAAGTAGAGTTGGTGCACAAACACACCCTGTTCTCATGGGAAACAATAAAAGGATGGGAGGCCATAAGGGCTTGTAGCTCTGAGACCCTTCGGGCTGAAAGTAATGGCCACCAAGAGTAGGGTTTTCCACGTTTCATGTTGGAGAGAATAGTCTTTGGGTGGCTCAAAGGGTGGCAGAGTCAATTTCTCCAGTAGAAAGTTAAGATCCCAAGGAGGTAGGATGGGCTTCCTTGGGGGTCTGTGGTGCAGAACCCCTTTTAGGAAAAGTTTAACTTCCAGCCTAGAACCCAAAGGAGAGGTGAGAGGCAGGCATGCTGAGAAGGCAGATAAGTGGGTCTTGACAAAGGAAATCGGATAGTCCAGACTTCCTCAATTCACACATGTAAGACAGGACCACTGGGGGTTCTACTACCAGTGGTTGTAAGTTGTGTTTTTGACACCAGGCAGAAAATCTCTTCCACTCTGAAAGGTATGATTTTCTGGTATTTGGTTTTCTGGTCTTCTGCAAAACCTTAAGTATGTCCTCTGTGTAAAGGTGTCTGAAGGGAATCATTGCCCTACCACAGAGTGGATAGATGTGGGTGTATGAGTGTTCCTTTCTCCTGTGTGAGCAGGTCTATCCACTGGGTTAACGTGTGGTGATTGCCCTTGGCTAGATGGAGTAAAAGGAGGAACCAATGCTGCCTTGGCCAACAGGAAGTCACCAACAAGATTTGAGGTAATTCTTTCTGAATTTTCAGCAGAACGTGTATGAGAGGGAAGCAGGAGAATGCATAAGTGTACATCCCCCTTCCATGGGAATGAGAGAGCATCTACCCTCCATGCTTCGGGGTATGCTACCCTGGAGCAGAAGGGTTGGAACCTGCCTGTTCATGGGGGAGGCAAACAGGTCCACATCTGGAATACTCCACTGATGGACCAGGTCCAGAAACACATCTCTGTTTAGCATCCACTCGTGCGATAGAATCATGGTCCTGCTTAGAGTATCTGCCATTGTCTGCTGAGGGAATGTAGACAGCTAGGATGTTGACTTCTCTGTCCAGGGCAATTTCCCATGCCTGCAGGGCTAACCTGCACAGGAGGTAGGAATTTGCCGCCACCCCCCCCACCCCATTTGTTGATGTACCACAGCACCACGGTATTGGCTGTGTACCACTTCAGTGTTCTTGGACGTAGATGATCCATGAAAATTTGAAGGGCTAATATCAGAGATTTCATTTCCTTAATATTTATGTGTTTTCTGTTGAATGAGGGTCCATGGTGTTTCTCACTCTCCATTCTCTTAAGGTTGCTCCACAACCTGTGTCTGAGACGTCTGTGAAGAGGTCCTGTTTGGGGAGCAGGGGTTGCCGGGGCAAGCCTGGATTGGCATTTATCTGAGCTATCCACCAATTTAGTTCCCTGGAAAGGCATGAGGAGCACTGGAATCATCCACTGCAGGGGGTGAAGATGTTGTTTCCAGACTGTTCTCAGGTACCACTGGAACTTCCTCATGTGAAGTTTTGCCAGGGGTAGCATGGGGATGGTGGAGGCAAAAAAATCCCAGGAGTCTGAGGAACTGCCTGGCTGAAATGGCTTTTAGAGGGAGAAATTCCTTGAAGTAAGTAGTGAGGGACAATATTTTTTCTGGGGAAAGACAGGCCATCATTTTTTCTGTTAGGATCCTGCACCTCAGGAACACATGATCCTGAGAATGAATCAGGGAAGACTTTTTTTGAGGTTTATTGTAAATCCCAGACTTCTCAAGAGGGAAATTGTGAAGTCTAGATGTTGTAGGACCAAAGGGACTGACAGGACCTGGATCAGGATACTGTCTAGGTAGGGGTAGTGTTGGATTCACTTTGTCCTGGCAAAGGCAATGACTGATGCCATTTGGTGACATTTTGTAAATACCGTGGGGCCGTAGAGAGACCAAATGGCAAAGTACAGAACTGATGATGTGCAGAACCCACTGAGAAGCGGAGGAATTTCCTCAACAGGGGATGGATTGGAATGTGCAAGCAGGCGTCTCAAGGAGACTAAGATGGCCTGGGGTAGGATCAGTGGGAGAAGGGTAGGAAGAGTGAGCATGCGAAAGGAGGGAACTTGAAGGAAGGTGTTGAGATGAAACATCTAGGATTGGTCTCCATGGGCCTTCTTTTCCTGGGAACTAGAAACATCCTGGAGTAAAATCCCTTTCCCTTTCCATGTGCAGGGACTTCTTGAATGGTTCCTTGATCTAGGAGTTCCTAAAGAACTCGGGGGAAGAAAGGCAGTTGTTCTAGAAGGGGTTGAGGAATGCCTTTGGGAGTAGGTTTGGTCTCCCAACTCATGAAATATCCCCGTTTTATTATAGACAGGACCCAGGAGTCCTGTGTAACCCAACTCCAAGCAGTTAGGGAGAGGGAGAGATGCACGGAAAGTGGGATGCCTGGATCCAGTGCCCGGTAGTCACAGGCTACCAGGTTTAACCTGAAAAGGCTGTTTGGTGGCAGGAGTAGAGGGAGCAGGTATGGGTGAGGCCTGACTCCTTGAGTCCTTCTTGCTTTTGGCTGGCAGGCCTTCTAACAACGGAGGTTTTGGTAGGGTAATTCCTTTGGAAGCATGGGATCGGAGAGACAAAAATGTGTCTCAGGTCCTGTAGTTCCTTGCCCTTTGTTTGGAGGGCCTTAAACAAGTCAGCAGCTGTTGAGCCAAATAAATCTTTATTGTCTAGGGGTACGTCCAAGAGGTTAGACTAAATGTCATCAGGGAGAGGCTGCATCCTAAGCCAGGAGTATCTCCTCATGACAGACCCTGAGGCAGCAGCACTAGAGGAGGCCTCTACTGCATCATAAATGCACTTAGAGTGCTTGGCCACCTGAGCACAGGAATTCAACAGGGTAGATATTTTAGCCTTGGCTGAGGAGTCAGGGAGGTCCCCCAGTTGTTTTGTCACATCAGCTAGCAGAGTTCGGGAATATCTGGCCATGTGGGTTTGGTAGTTAATTGGTCTAACTGCTAGGGTAGCAGAAGTGTAGACCTTTTTCCCTAGTTGCTCCATTAACCTGCTCTCCTTGTCAGAGGGCAGGAGGGAGGTGGAAGGAAGTAGCTTAGCAGTTTTGTCTGTAGCGACAGCAATGACTGAAGGATCTGCAGAGGGTGCTTTGTACAAGAATTTAGCATTTTCAGGGACCTTACAAAACCTGTCCAGGCATTTAGGTGCAGGCGGTTGTGAATCAGGGTGTTTGGTAGTAGCTAGGAATGCATCCAAGAAGCCAAGGTGTACTGGAGGAACAGCCCACAGGTTTGGAGACTGCATTTGCAGGAGTTCATAATATCTCTTCTGGGTCTCTGTAACCTGACTGCTGTCCCACTTAAGGAACTCTTTCATTTGAGCAATGGTTTCCTTGAAGGTGAAATCTTCTCCTGCACAATCTGTGCCATTAGACTCCTCCTCTGGGGAAGCATACCCCAGAGGGGAAGCAACTTGTGAGGTATAAGTGAGAGATTCCTCCCCTGATGAATCCTCTTCTTCAGATTAAACCTCTGGAGCAGTTTTGCCTTTGGATGTAGATGCAGTAGGGGCCGGACCCGAACTATGGGCCTGGCATAGGACTAAGAAGGCATTCAAAAGGCTTTGGGTGAAGGCCTGCTAATTAGGAAGTTGATCGGAAGCAGTGGACATCGGTGAAGGAACAAGATTTTTAGTTTTTTGCTTCCTCTTTTTATGGGACTCTGATATTGAGGTATCGGAGGTACGGTGAAGTGTGGGAGGGCCAGATGGCACTCAACAATATCCGAGCTAACATCCTCGCGAACCACAATTTGTGGGACCCCACGAGGACCCGATATGATGAGCCTAGGTTCCCCCTCGGAGACCAAATCAGACGCCTCCGATTCCTTCTGGGAAGTGCCCTTGATTTCTTTAATGGCTTCCACCTGGGTACCCACCAAAGGCAGGTCTGAGGATTCCAGCTTGGACTCCAGGCCTTCATCGGCTTCGAGGAGTATGGCTGGAAGGTAGGGCACAGCAGTAAGTTCAGGCCTAGACATTTTGGCCTTTTTGACTGGCGGCTCATCCGAGAGGCCTGATGTCAGATCCATCACTTTGGTCAAATGCTTGAGACACTGGTTTTCTAAATAAAGTTTTAACACAGCTAAGCGACTCCTAAGGGTTTTAGGAACAAAGGCCTGACAAATGCTACAAGTAGTGTGATCGTGTTCCTGGCCTAACCAAAACAGGCAGAGCTAATGTGTATTTTTATGTGGAATTTGCCTTCCACACCTACAGTACCCCTTTCTACCAGACATAAAATCCCACAGCAGTAGCAAAAGATAATCAAAAACCCCTATGGGATACGTATCTGAAGTTGAATAAGATGAGCACTTCACATGGGATCACACTTCTGAAGCAGCGACGACTGGAGCTGGCAGTCACAGAGGCAGCAGAAAAGTTCTAAAGAAGATGCGTGCTGATGTCCGTTTTGTACCCGACGTCTGTTTATAGCCAATGTCCACAGAAAGAGATGCGGGACATCACACGCACCCCAAGAAGTATCATAGATCTTTTGTAAGACAGCCGGACGTTTGAAAGTCACCAGAGGCGAACTCCCTTGTGTTATGAATACAGCAGCATATGAATAGAAGGACATCAGGTAATTCTGGTGCTGTTTGTTTTGTGGATATGCAGGAGGTCCATCAAAGTGGGGTCTGACAAACCCCTTTATGCCACGCATAGATCTCCCTTCAACAGCCTTTAGGAGACAGAATACATGGATAGGGCCTTGAGGCCATCTGCATATGACATTTTATTTATACCCTGTATTCTTTTAGTGAGGAACCTCTGTGGACATTTCATTTGTTGGATACGCCTGGTTAGGTACATGCTGCATGCACTTCCTGCTCACAGAAAAAACACTGCCAATATTCCAAACTGTGGGCACACAACAGCAAAGCCGAAAAGAGTGCATCAAAAGTTTGATTTATTTGTTGTACAACATATAAAAATATGTGGGGTTGGATGCTTTCATCATTTTAAATATAAGACTTTCTCAGAACATCTAAATGAATAACCAAAGCACAGTTGTATGTTTCCCAATCCACCTTAAGTTAAGAGGGTACCCAAGGGTTTGCGGTTGCATAAATTTCCTTTGGAACACCAGTAACAGAAAAAAGTAGTCCATAGGTGCAATCTCAAGTTCTTTAATAAATCACAGCAAGTAAAACACAACAGTTTAGCACTTTCATTCAAACAACTTGAACTTCATAAAACTGGTGTTCCAAAGGCAGTGTTTTTTGTTTTAGTGATACTTGGTTCTGCTTTTGTGCCTCTTTGTTTTTATTGTTTTTGGGTGTAGAAATTTCCTAATAGTGTTACATATGATAGCAATTTTCACTACAAACTGCTCGAGTTATTTGATGGTTTTGGTATCAAACTTATGAGAAATATAATTAGAAAAGTACAGTTTTGTACCTACCATAAATGTAGATGTTCGAGTGTAAACACTGCTGCAGTCATTACACTTGGGTTATCCTGCCATTAGGCGGTCCCGCAGTCGGCCAGAGTTCCAAATTCTTGGTCCGGCGTCAGTTGCTGTCGCCTCCTCCCTGACGTTAATGTGACAGGGGTATACAAGTTGCAGCAGACGCCATTTTCTTCAGTTTTTCTTGCCCCAGACGTCAGGTGCCCCCAAATAGGTAGGCAATTCAAACTGCTAGTAAAATATACAAAAGAAAAGCAAACAACCATTTTTAGTTACCAGCAAATACTCCCCATAGGTAATAAAGGGTAGATGACCTAGGTAAGTACCAGAAAGTAAGAGGGGAAGGAAGGAGGGTAACATCGATTGCAGCAGTGTTTACACTCGAAAAATCTACATTTACGGAAGGTATAAAACTGTACTATGTTCATCGTGTTACACTGCTGCAGTCATTACACTTGGGTAGAATCCCAAAGCTGAGGAAGGGTGGCTGGTTCTACAAGACATTAGGGGTGGATATAAGGCCCTGCAGTACTGCAATGGCGAAGCCAGCTCTGGATTTAGAGCATAGAGGCAGATGGGTAATGCTTGGTGAAGGTATGTACAGAACTCCAAGTTGCTGCTTCCAAAATGTCCTTGGTAGGTACTCCCCTGAAGTAGGCAGTTGAAGTGGCTGTTGCCCTGGTGGAGTGAGATCTAATGCTGCTAGGAACAGGTTTTCCATGGTATGTGTAGCAGAAATGTATACAGTGTCCTATCCATTTTTAAATGGTCTGTTTTGAAATGGCTTTTCCCTGTGCTCCTGCAGCATATGCTACCAATAATTGCTCAGATTTTCTGAAAGCTTTGGTTTTGTCCAAGTAGAATCGTAACTGCCTGTGAATATCCAAAGAGTGCAGTAGACTCTCCCCTTTATTCTATGGTTTAGGATAAAAAGTTGGCAGGTGAATAGTTTGGTTTAGAGCCACACTGGATACCACCCTTGGCATAAAAGTAGGGTTAGTTCTTAAAGACACCCTGTCCTGGTGGAAAATGAGGAAAGGTTCCACTGCCATTAGTGCCTGTAATACTGAAACTCTTCGTGCTGATGTTATTGCCAGCAGCAGAGCAGTTTTCCAAGAGATATATTTTAATTCTGCTGTGTTGGCTGGCTCAAAAAGAGGTAAAGTTAGTTTCTCCAAAACAAAGTTGAGGTCCCAAGTTGGAGTAGGTGCTCTATGGGGCAGTCTTATGTTTTTAGCCCCTCTGAGGTACTGTTTTAACAGAGGATTAGAGAAAATTGGTGGATCCGTGTTGTAATGAGCAGAGATAGCAGAGGCGTGGATCTTGATGGATGAGAAGGAGAGTCCTTTGTCCAGCATCTCAGTTAAGCATTGTAGTATCTGAGGAATGTTTGAGACAAGAAGGTCAAGGCTGTGAGCTAGATTCCAGGCACAGAATCTCTTCCATTTATCTGAATAGGCTTTCCTGGTACTAGGCCTTCTGGCCTCCAGAATGACATCCATAACAGCTTTGGAGAGAGGCATTGCTTGCTTGACTAAGGAATCTTCCATGCAGCTAGGTTTAAGGTCTTTAGCTGGCTGTGTAGTATTTGTTTGTTGTGCTGAGTCAGCAGATGTGGGATTTGAGGCAAAATCCAGGGTGGTTCTTGTGCTAAGCTCCTTAAGATTGGATACCAGTGCTAGCGTGGCCAATCTGGTGCAATCAGGATCATCTTTGGCTCTTCCTGCCTGGCTTTTATGAGTACCTTTGGCAGGAGAGGCAGTGGTGGGAAAGCATATACTTGTAGGTTCTCCCAGCTGAATGAGAGGGCATACACTTTCCATGCCTGTGGATGGTAACTCCTTGTGCAGAATTTTTGTAGCTGGCAGTTTATAGGGGATGCAAACAGATCTATGTCCGGGCTCCACCATTTCTGTGTTATTCTGAACATTTGTGGATTTAACTCCCATTCGTGGGGATCCATGACATTTCTGCTTAAGTCGTCTGCCAGTGTGTTTTTGTCTCCTGGCAGGAATTGTGCTTGCAGATGAACTTGAAGGTTTATAGCAGTTTTCCACAAGGGCATAGCTTGTCTGCATAGGGGGTAGGAGTGAGTGCCCCCTTGCTTGTTTATATACCACATAACTGTGGTGTTGTCTGTCTTTAGTAATAGTTGTCCTGGATGCAGCAGGACCTTGAAAGCCATAAGCGCATTTTGTACAGCTAGCATCTCTTTTTGATTGATGTGAAGATGCCTTTGTTCTGCAGGCCACGTGCCCTGAATACATTTGCCTGCCATGTGTGCTCCACAGCGTAATCCGATGCATCTGTTGTCAGTGCTTGCCTGGCTGTGGGTTGTATAAAAGGCTGTCCCATGTTGAGGTGACAAGCTTGAGCCCACCATTGAAACTCCTGCTGAAGGCAAGGGATTAGTGGTATAACTGTTTCCAAACTATGACAGTGTTGAGACCATACATTCTTTAGGTACCATTGTAGTTTCCTCATATGTAGTCTGGCATATGGAATTAGAAGTATGCAAGATGGCATGTAACCCAAGGCCTGCAGAATTTTTCTTGCAGGGAGTTGGGTCTTCGTTGCCATCAACTGAAAGTATTGAGTCAGTTGTCCTTGTTTGTCTGGCGTGAGATAAGCCATCTGGGCTGTTGTGTTCAAGCTGGCACCCAGGAATATAATCTCTTGTGAGGGCACTAGTTTTGATTTCTTTTCGTTTACTGTGTACCCCAGGTAACTTAATAACTTTTTTACAAATGCCAGATGCTTTAGAAGAATGTCCCTGCTCTCTGCTTGAATCAGGCAGTCGTCCAGGTACGGATAAATTTGAATTCCTTTCTGTCTGCAAAATGCAATTACTGGTGCCAGGCAACTTGTGAAGACCCTGGGCGTAGTAGATAAGCCAAAGGGCAGTGCAGAGAATTGGCAGTGCATTGAACCCACTATGAATCTGAGGTATCTTCTGCAGTTTTGTCTGATAGGGACATGCAGGTATGCCTCTTTGAGGTCCAAAATCACGAGCCAAGCTTTCTTGCCCAGCATGGGAAGAAGCTGCTGTAATGTCAACATTTTGAATTTCGGAACATCCAGGTAAGTGTTTAGAGATGAAAGATCCAGAATGGGCCTCCAGGCTTTGTCCTTTCTGGGTACCAGAAAGAGTCTTGAGTAAAATCCTTCTCCTTGCACCTGTGATGGTACCTTTTGAATAGCTCTCATATCCATGAGTGCTGTAATTTGTTTTTGAGCCTCTGCCCATTGATTTGGTGGCAGGTTTGGCATTCCTTTTAACCTTGGCAGAGTGTGAAAGTGGAACCTGTAACCTTGAAATACAATGTTGAGAATCCATTTGTCTTTGGTGATTATTTGCCAATTCTGGTAGAAGAGTGCCAGTTTTCCTCCCAAGGGGGCTGCCAAGAAGGATTTGTTTGGCAGCCGTAGTGGGAAGTCATTGGGGCTGTTTTTTATATGGTTGGGGCCTGTCTTCCCCTTCTTTCTGGCCTGATGCAACCCACTGTCAAGGCCTGTAAGTACCTTGTGTTTGACCTCTACCTCTTGGATGTCTGTATCTTCCCCTTTGAGGTCTGTCTGTAATTGGAAAGGACCAATTCTTAGTTGGCCAGTTTCTGCTAAATCTAGGAGGCTGAACCTGTAAGAAATCCTTCACCGTTTGCATAGATTTTGCCTTATAGTATTATAGTTTCATAGTATAGTACTAGGCTATCTGCCCTGGGGCATTTGTAAGCCTAGCCATAGTGATGCGGCTTTCACCACCCCATGAAATGGTACAAAAAATGTACAGAATAAATTTAGAATCCTGTGCCTCGGTCTAGTAGTGACACAATGAAGGTCCCCTTATATAATAGAATTAGTTTACTGTGCCCCTGTCTAGCAGTGACACAGATGTGACCCCTGAGGTAAACTTACGATCTCCCATCCACTCATCAAGATTTCTCTTGAAGAGAGTCAGTGAGGGGCTCTGCCTAATACGAACTGGGATCTTGTTCCAAAGCATGGGAAGCCTCTGGGTTATGAATCTATCCCTCCAGCATGTCCTATTCATACTTGTACCGAGGTTTAAGTCTTTAGCTCTCGTGGTCCTGATGGATTTGGATTTTTGAGGTGGAGCATGTCCATCAGATCCTGATTGGACATGGCCTTGTACATCAGGCAGAGATCACCTCTGAGCAGGCGGTATGCTACTGAATAGAGCTGAAGTTTCTTTAGTCTGGCAGAATAAGACATATGTTGGAGACCCTTGATCCTCTTGGTGAGGTACTTTTGTGGTCTCTCCAGTTGTTGCAAATGCCGGGTGAGGTACATACCAAATGGGGCATTGTACTCAATCATGGGTCTGATGAGGGAGGAATATAGGGGTACAATGACATCCTTGGATCTGGATGTGAATCCCTTCATGATGAGGTGTGCAAGGTAGAATGTTTTTCTAACCACTTTGGCAACATGGGTGTCAAATGAGAGGTCGCTGTCAACTTGGGTCCCTAGGTCTCCGATTACTTTTTCTGTACTCAGTGGGTTGCTGTCTGTGTGATAATTTGTGGGTACTTTGTTTTTCCCCAAAGAAGATGACTATACATTTTTTGCCATTTAGTTTAAGGCCGTGACTCCGGCACCAGTTGTCCGTTTCTGTGAGGTCTTTTTGTAGGATGTATGTGTCTGCTGGTGTATCGACTATGGCGCCTAGTTTGCAGTCATCTGCGAACTTTGTCAGCCACAGCCCTCCCATGTTTGCTTTAACATCTGAGAAATAAATGCTGAACAAGAGGGGTCCCAGGACAGATCCCTGTGGGACACCACTTGTGACTGGCTTTGAGTCTGATATTGCTCCAGCGATTTTAACTTTATGGGTTCTGTCCTTTAGCCAGTTTGCAACCCATCTAGTGACATAAGGGTTAATTTTTAAGCTGTTGAGCTTATCTATGATGTCTGAGTGGGGTATTGTGTCGAAGGCCTTAGCCAAGTCCAGGTATGCTGTATGGACTGCTTTGCCCTCATCAATGGCTCTAGTGACTGTTTTGAAAAAGTCAACCAGGTTTAAAAGGCAGGATCTGCCCTTTACAAAGTCGAACTGGGTGGGGTCAAGTGTCTGTAGGTTCCCTATGTCTCTGTTTATGAGTTCCATAATGATTCTTTCCATAGCTTTGCAGACCAGGCTGGTTAAGCTTATGGGGCGGTAGTTTCCAGGGTCTGTAGAGGCACCCCCCCTTGTGGAGTGGGACCACTGTTGCTGTACGCCAGTTTTCAGGTACATATCCCGAAGTAAGGCTAAGGTTAAATAGCATTTTTATGTGTGGGTTTAGCTCCTCTTGGAGTTCACGTAACACACAACCCGGGATACCGTCAGGTCCCATTGATGCTGTGTTTTTTGCTTTGTTTAGGGCGGTTCTCACTTGGACATCTGAGATGACAGGGAGATTACATTCAGCTGGGATAAGTATTTCTTCTTTTGGGGGTGAAGGAGGGGAGAAATTTGCACTGAACCTGACAGCCAGAATGTTGGCAATATCTGTGGGTTCAGTGTATTTTTTGTTGTTGTGAACCAACTCTGAGCATATCTGAGGGCTTCCGCCCAGGTTTCTAACATAGCTGAAGAAGGCTTTGTGGTTATCTTTAGTGTCCTTAGTGATTTTTCTCTCAAAGTTGGCCTTGGATGTTTTTATGAGAGAACGTCTTTTTCTGCTAATGTTGATCAGAGATGTCTTCCCTTCATGGGATTTTGCTCTGACGTGCAGTAGCTTCCTTCTTTTGTTATACAATTTGTTTATGGCTGAGGTCCACCAGACAGGACGCTTACCTTTGGTAAAGAGGGACTTGGATTTGTTTGGGATTGCATGATCCATGCATTCTTGGAGATGTCCATAGAAGCATTTGTGAAGGATACGGCATTGTGGGATGTGGTATCCACTGGCACAGTGGGCTTAAAGGATAACATCTCAGTCTTAAGAAGAGTGAAGTCTGCTTTTGAGAAGTTTTTCACTGTGGTCTTTTGTGCTGGGGGTGGAGGTGGGATATGTATATCCAGAGTGATTAGTTTGTGGTCAGATCTCACTAGTGAGGGGTATACTTCCGGTGTGGAGCATTTTGTCCCCATGTTTGTGATGATCAGGCCTAGTATATTATCTCCCCTAGTGGGAGAGGTGACTAGTTGTTCCAGTGCATTTGAATTTATGAATTCCAGGAAACTTTGGGCTAGGGTATTAGGGCTAGAATAATGTACCCAATCTATGTTTGGGTAGTTGAAGTCTCCCAGTATGATGGTATTTTGTGATACATTCATATCCTCCAATGTCTTCAGGAAGGCTGAGTGGGGTTCTTGAGATTGGGAGGGTGGTCTGTAACATGCTACCAGTTGTATAGCAGTTTTGCCTATGGTCAGTTGCACCTGTATGGTCTCTGATGCTTCATGTGTTGCTACTAACCTGGAGGTGTGGGTGTCCTTGATGAATATGGACACTCCTCCCTTTTTGGTTCAGCCCGGGTTTTGGGGCGAAAAGCATGATACGAGGTATAGCCTGGTAGCTGGGGTGCTCTCAGGAGCCTTGAACCAGGTTTCAGTTACTGCACAGACGTCGATGTTCTCCATGCTGAGGAGTGCATCAAGTGCCTGCATCTTGAGATTTAGACTTCTGGCATTGAGCAGCATTACCCTTAGTTTTTTCCATTTTGTTTTCTAAGGAGGTGGGTTTGTCTTTTGAGCCTTGCCTAAAAAGGCACTATGGGGTGGCAAGAGCCTTAGCCAATATCCGGAAGCCCAGTGGTGACAGGTGTAAGCCATCCCTTACGAAGCAGCGTGGCTTGTCCAACATGTCATCCCAGGCAGACAGACATTGCATCCCCTTAGAATGACACCAGTACTTGAGCCAATTGTTAAAGCTGATCATCTTGTCTTTGTATTGTGGTATCATTCTTGGTGAGGGCAAGATGCTGCTCAGGGTCAGGGTCATACCAGCCTGGGCTACATAATCGGAGAGCTCCTCTATGTCTCTTTTCATGTAGTCCAGGGAGGTACGTCTCAGGTCATTCACACCAGCATGGACAATGACGGAGTCATATTTGTGCTTGCTTTGGAGTGACTTGAGTGCATGTGTTATGTGGCGGATCCTAGCTCCCGATAGACAGCTCACAGTCACCTTCTCCTTGTTCAGCCTGGTCAGCGTGACATCAGTGTGTCTGACTATAGAGTCACCTATTACTAGTGTATCAGGCAAGGTGTTTGGTCTTAAGGGCTGTGATTGGTTGACACACTGATTTATTGAAGTCTGTGTTGCATGTGTTTTGTTTTGAGGTGGTGGATTTTTGGATGTCTGCTTTGGGAGCCTCGGTGGTTTTGGTAAGTTTTTTATTAGAGCCTCCGAGTATGTCTGTGTTTTTATGTGTTTGGTTTGCAGTTGTGGTAGGTCTATGTGGGACTGGGATTGTTGTGTGTGTGGTTGCCATCTCCTCCTGTCTGGTCATGCCAGCCCTGAGTTGAGAGAGTTCAGCCTCCAGTTTGGCTATATAGTTGCATCTCTCACATGTATTTGTGTTTGTTGGGAGGAGGAGAGGGTTGTCTGTGTACATGAGACAATTGTAGCATTGTCTCAAGATACCCAGATTGACCAGTTGAATTGGAGACGACGCCAGTAATCTACCACTCGACATGCTAGAACAGTATAAGGGAGTGCTGTACCTTTAAGGGAAGTGGATATTCACAGGGGTGGTTAAGTAGATGTAGTGCTTTACTTAGTACGAGAGTGCTTACTTAGTAGAGAAGTATTGAGAACAAGTGCTAGGCTTATAATATAGTGAGTAGTCTGGTTATACTAAGAGTAGAGCTTCCTGAAGGGAAAATTTGAAGAGCAGACTTGGCGGAGCCAGAAAAAGTTTAACGTTGTTTAACCGGCGCTGCGCTATAAGCTAAACCAGCAAAAGCAGTGCAAACGCGGATTTTAAACAGTGAACTACAAAGAGCTAGAAATGGTCCAAAACAACCAATTACTACAGTTAAATTAAACAAACTTTCGATCAAATTCGACTAAAATGTAACTTTAAGTGCAGATTTTAAAATAATGCAGCAAACAGTTAAAAAACAGTTCAAGCTAGTTCAGGGTAAGCTACAGAAGCTATTCCAAGTGAAAAAAAAGCAAAGATACTTAAATCCAGAAAGTAGTCGCTTTTCTGAGTTCCCTGCTGCTAGGACCAATCTGCAGAACCACGAGGAGCTTGTCTGAGCAGTATAGCCAGAAAAAAAACACCCAGAGGCGGATTTTAAACAGTGAACTACAAAAGAGCTAGAAATGGTCCAAAACAACCAATTACTACAGCTTCTTGTGCTGAGGTCACTTCCTACAGGGGCAGGTAGGCTGCTCAAGGCTCCCCACTCCCACTGGTGAGCAAAGAAACTTCCTTCTATCCAAGTAAGGTAATGGACAACACAGGAACTACACCACAGCCCAGAATACAGCAATGCCTGTAAAGTGGTCTAAACTAGTCGAGGAGAGGCGGGAAAACAAGGATTATTTTTTTTTTTTGGTAGAAACACACAGAAAATGCAGAAACAGTGATAAATTAGTTACACAGGCTAGCACACTTTAGTGGGCAGCCTCCACAGTTAAATTAAACAAACAAACAAACTTTCGATCAAATTCGACTAAAATGTAACTAAGTGCAGATTTTAAAATAATGCAGCAAACAGTTAAAAAACAGTTCAAGCTAGTTCAGGGTAAGCTACAGAAGCTATTCCAAGTGAAAAAAAGCAAAGATACTTAAATCCAAAAAGTAGTCACTTTTCTGAGTTCCCTGCTGCTAGGACCACTCTGCAGAACCACGAGGAGCTTGTCTGAGCAGTATCCTCCATTTTCTTTAATACCTCTTCTGCCTTAACTCCAAATAACACATCCTGCTGCAAAGGTGCATCCAATAATTTTGCTTTTACATGATCTGGTAACGTATGTTCTTTTAACCAAGCATGTCTTCTAATGACAGAGCCTGTAACTGCTGCCCTGCAGGAGGCCTCTAGGGAATCAAAACCACATTGCAAAGTATGCTTTCCCACTTGTTCAGCTGCATGCAATAAATCCTGCATTTCTGTAAAATTAGGAGGATCTGATTCTGGAAGCATTTTTTGTTTTAACTGAGACAGTAAAAATTGCTGATATTTTAGCATGTGAAACTGGCAATTTAAGGCTCTCATTGCTAAAGTTGCAGACGTATATACTTTCTTTCCCCACCTGTCTAATGCTCTGGAATCTCTGTCAGAGGGAACTGTATTCTTGGCTGATGAGGCCTTAACTCCTTTGGGTCCCTGAGAAATAGTTTCAGGGTCAGCTACAGGATTTTTATACAGAAATTTATGTGAGTCAGGGACTCTGTATTATCTGTCAGGTTTAACAGGGGCTGGAGGTAAGGAATCAGGATTTAAGCTGGATTCAGTATACATATCATCCACAATATGTAACACTGGCGGAATAGCAAGGGGTCTGTGTTGAGGTAATAAAAGGAAATCTCTGAGCCTTTTCTTGGATTCTGAATAATCCTGGCCTTCCAGTGGAAATGCTCCCTCATGGTATGTAGGGTTTCCCCAAAGGAGTAGTCCCTCAGGTGGTGAGGCTGATGGAATTGATTCCTCAGCATCAGAATCCTCATAAGGGGGTATAGAGTATCCTAGGTCTGAGGATGAATCAGAAGAGATGGACACCTGGTTGGATGAGTCATACTCTGCATCCTGTCTAGGCCTTTTATCAGGAGGGGGATGGGACCACCTGATCAGAGTGATTAGGTCTTCGGCCATTTTGAGCATTTGTTTCTAACGCATGGAGGCCTGTCCTGGAGAAAGCTGTATTTGTTTCTTTGGCTTTAAAGAAGGCTTAGACTTAGCTGAGGGTTTAATGCTTAACTGAGTAGGTCTGAAAACACCCTGCGTAGCTGTGGGTTGCTCAGCTACTCCGGATCCCTCTGAAAGGTTAGTCTCGGTAGGCTGAAGAACTTGTGCGTCCGAAGGCCCAGCCATCTCCACGTGGGAGTCAGAGGCAGCTTGAGCTTCTACAGAAGCAGTCGTCAGGGGCTGCAAAGGTGCCTCACTGAAAAAGTACAGTTTTGTACCTACCATAAATGTAGATATCCGATAGGTATGCAACTGCAGTCCTGACATATGGGTTGTCCTGCCTCAGGCAGCCCTTCGGTCGGCTGGATTCCAAAGTCTGGGTCTGGCGTCGGCTGATGTCACCCTTTCCCCGACGTCAGAGTGCCTGGGGTATAAAAGCATCAGCCGACGCCATCTTCTTCAGTGTTTTTTGCCCCAGATGCCAGGTGCCCTCTAAGGAAGGCTAAATTTTGAAAATAGAGAAAAAATTCCAGACAAGTACAACATAAAAACAAATACACCATAAAAGATTACCCCAGGTAGCTAAAATGAGGGGTAGAAATCCAAAAGAATACCACAGAGGGGTAGGTGGGAGGGAAAACCTGACTGCAGTTGCATACCTATCGGACATCTACATTTATGGTAGGTACAAAACTGTACTATGTCCTTCAAGGATGCAACTGCAGTCCTGACATATGGGTTGAATACCATAGCCAACCTGGGGGTGGTAGGCACTAAGACAAAGATGGTGTAGCTAAAATGCCCTGCAGGACTGAAGAAGCAAACCCTGCTCTGGATCTGGAATATAAAGGCAGGTTGTAATGTTTGGAAAATGTATGCACGGAGCTCCATGTAGCAGCTTCTAAAATGTCCTTTGTTGCCACTCCTCTTAAAAAGGCTGTGGAGGTGGCTGTAGCTCTGGTGGAATGTGGCCTGATGTCAGCTGGCACAGTTTTTCCATGAAAAGAGTAGCAGAATCGAATGCAATTTCCAATCCATTTAGAAATTGTCTGTTTGGAAATTGCTTTTCCCTGCAATCCAGCAGCGCAAGCTACAAAAAGCTGGTCAGATTTTCTGAAGGACTTTGTTCTGTCCAAGTAGTAGCGCAACTGTCTGTGTATGTCCAAGGTGTGCAGAAGTCTCTCTCCTTTATTTTGAGGATTGGGAAAGAAGGTAGGCAGGTGAATAGCTTGATTCAGGGACACCCTGGATACCACCTTTGGCATGAATGACGGATTGGTTCTCAAAGAAACTCTGTCCTGATGAAAAATGAGAAATGGTTGTATTGCCATAAGGGCCTGTAGCTCAAAGACTCTTCTTGCTGAGGTTACAGCCAGAAGGAAAGCTGTCTTCCAAGACAGAAATTTCAACTCTGACGATTCTGCTGGTTCAAAGGGAGGAAGAGTTAATTTTTCCAGCATGAAGTTGAGGTCCCATGCAGGCACTGGTGGTTTCCTTGGAGGGTTGATGTTCTTTATACATCTTAGAAACTGTCTTAGCAATGGGTGAGAAAATACAGGCGGATCAGTGTTATATTTGGCAGATATTGCTGAAGCATGTATTTTTATGGAAGAATATGAAAGGCCACTGTGGAGCATTTCAGCCAAATATTCTAGGATCTGTGGAATGCTCATCACTGATGGGTCTTGACCCTTTTTGCTGTTCCAGATAAGAAATCTCTTCCATTTTGCTGAGTATGTTTTTTTAGTGGAAGGTCTGCGCGCCTCCAGGATGATATCTTTTACCCTCTTAGAAAGTGTATCCTGAGGAATAGTCATGGAATCTTCCAAGCTGTCAGCTTCAATGTTTTCAAGCTGGGGTGTAGTGTCCTGTAATTGTGCTGTGTCAGAAGAAGAGGCCTTTGAGGAAGGAGCCACGGATTGGTGTGAGTCAAGCTCCGTAGCAGTGGGTACCAGTGTTGTCTTGGCCAGTCTGGAGCTATCAGTATGACTTTCGGTTGCTCTGTCTTGATCTTTAGTAACACCTTGGTCATCAAAGGAAGAGGTGGGAAGGCATATAGTGTTAGAGAGTTCCAAATGAAGGAGAGAGAGAGTCCACCTTCCATGCTTGAGGATGGTATGTCCTTGTGCAAAACTTTTTCAGATGGTGATTGAGGTGGGAGGCAAAAAGATCTATGTCCAGCCTTCCCCATGCTTGAGTTATTTGTAAGAAAATGTCTGGATGCAACATCCATTCGTGTGGATCCATGATGTTTCTGCTTAGGCTGTCCGCCAGAACATTGTCCTTCCCTGGTACAAACTGGGATTGTAGCTCTATTTTCAATTGTAGGGAAATATCCCAGAGATTCATTGCCAGTCTGCAAAGAGGGTAGGAATGGGTACCTCCTTGCTTGTTTATGTACCACATAACTGTGGTATTGTCTGTCTTTATTAGTAGATGGCCCTGATGTATGAACTTTTCAAAGGCCTTGATTGCATGTATCACTGCCAGCATTTCTTTTTGGTTGATGTGCAGGTGCTTTTCTTTTTGTGTCCATTGTCCTTGAATGCATCTGCCCTCCATGTGCGCCCCCCATCCATGGTCTGAGGCATCTGTTGTTATGGTTTGACTTGTATGAGGCTTGCTGAAAGGCAGACCTTTGTTTATCTGGCTTGCTTGAGCCCACCACAGAAATTCCTTTTGAAGGCATGGGATGAGTGGGATCAATGCTTCCATGCTGTGGCTGTGTTGAGACCATAGACTTTTTAGATACCATTGTAGTTTCCTCATATGCAGCCTTGCGTGTGGAATCAGAAGAATGCAAGATGCCATGAAACCCAGGGCCTGCAGGATTTTCCTTGCAATCATCTGTGTGTGTGTTGCTAATTTTCTGAAGTACTCTGGCAATTGCTTTTGTTTTTCTTTTGTCAGAAACGCCATCTGGGTGTTTGTGTCCTGTGTGGCACCCAGGAAAGGTATTTGTTGGGATGGTACGAGACTTGATTTCTGAATATTGACTGTGTATCCCAAGGCTGCAGTAGCTGAATGACATAGTCCAAGTTTTTTAACAAGGCTTGTTGGCTGTCCGCTTGTATAAGGCAGTCGTCCAGGTAAGGGTATATTTGTATCCCCTGATGTCTGCAATGTGCAATTACTGATGCCAGGCATTTCATGAACACTCTGGGCGCAGTAGATAAGCCAAAGGGCAATGCTGAGAATTGATAATGCTCTGAGCCTGCAAGAAATCTGAGGTATCTTCTGCAACTTTGTCTGATTGGGACATGCAGGTATGCCTCCTTGAGGTCCAGAGTTACTAGCCAAGACCCCTTGCCCAGCATGGGAAGGAGTTGCTGTAAAGTCAGCATTTTGAATTTTGGAACAATAAGGTAAGTATTCCGTGCGGACAAGTCCAGAATGGGTCTCCATTGGTTTTCTTTTCTTGGAACAAGGAACAGTCTTGAATAAAATCCTTGGCCTTGTTCTGCAGAAGGAACCTTCTCTATTGCTCTTATTTGAAATAGGTTTGTTATTTGTTTGAGTGCCTCTGCCCTTTGATTTGGTGGCAGGTTTGGCCTGCCATGTCCTGTTGGCAGTGTATGAAAATGGAATCTGTATCCTTTGTCTATTATGTCCAGTATCCATTTGTCCTTTGTAATATTGTGCCAATTTTGTGAGAATAAAGATAATTTTCCGCCCAAAGGTGCTTCTAATTGAGCCCTGGATGGCAGAGTCAAAGTCAAGTCATTGAGATTGTCCCTGCGGAGCAGTGGAAGGTCCTGCCCCACCTCTCTGGTTCAGAGGCTGCCATTGATGTCCTCTGTAGGAGCCTCGAGTTTGCCCTCTACCTCTGCCACGTCTGTTTTTGCCTCTTTGAAATTTGTCTGTGTCTGGAAAGGACCAATGCTTAGAAGGCCAATTCCTGCTGAATCTTGGAGGCTGTACCTGGAGGAAATCTTTGACTGTTTGCACTGATTTTGCCTTTTCCTCTATTTTCTTTAAAACCTCTTGTGCAGTAGCACCAAATAGCTTATGTTTCTCTAGTGGTGCGTCCAAAAGCTTAATTTTCACATGGTCTGGCAATGTTTGTTCCTTTAACCAAGCATGTCTGTGTATGACCGCACCTGTCATTGCTGCTCTACATGAAGCTTCCAATGCATCATATCCACACTGAAGGAAATGGTTGCTAACCTGCTGAGTATTATGAACCAATTCCTGTAACCCCTTTCTATCTAATGGTTCAGGGGAAGCCAATTTCTTTTGCAAGTCATCTAACATGTATTCCTGATACTGAATCATATGAAATTGACAATTTAATGCTCGCATAGAAAGGGTGGAAGATGTATAAACTTTCTTGCCCCACCTTTCTAAAGCCCTAGAATCTCTTTATGAAGGAAGTGGATTCTTAGCAGTAGTGGTGGAAACCCCTTTAGGCCCCTAAGAAATAGTTTCAGGGTCAGCAGTATGGCCCTTGTACAAAATTGATGTGTGTCTGGGACCCTGTAGTACCTGTCTGGCTTGACAGGAGCAGGGGGGAGGGAGTCAGGGGAAACACTAGATTCTAAGTACACATCATCTAAAACATTTAAGACTGGAGGAATAGCTAAGGGTCTATGCTGAGGTAGCTTTAAAAATTCCCTTAACCTTTTCCTAGAATCTGAGCATTCTTGGCCTTGCCATTTGAAGTGTTCCCCAAAGGAAAACTCCTCAGGAGGAGAAGCAGAGGGAATGGATTCCTCCGCATCAGAATCCTCGTAGGCCGGGAAGGCCTCCTCCTGGTAGTCTGAATGTGCAGAATCACCTGAGGTCTCATCAGAGGACTGGGGATCTACCTGCTCAACCCTAGGCCTCTTGACAGAAGGTGGCTGAGAGCCTCTATCAGGATGTGGCTGAGAACCCCTAATTAAAGAAATAAGGTCCTCAGCTAAACTTAAAATTTGAGAACCAGAAGTGGATCCCAGAGAAACAGATCTTGGAGGGAGAGACTTAGCCTGTTTGGCAGCCTTAGCACGTGTGTAGGCCTTATTGGACATAGACACTGGAGGCCTGGCAGCCCCACGTGCTGGGGTAGTCTTATCCACCGAAATGGTGTCAGAAATATCCTGGGCTACGGTCTCAGAGGGGAGAACAGAAACCGGCACCGAGCTGGCCTCCGGTACCGAAGTAACCGGTGGGGCGGTGTCGTCGGTCTGTAGCAGTTGTGAAACCGGCTCAGAAGAGACCGAGACACTCGCAGTAGGCCTAAGCGTGGTGTCGGCCAAGACCGCGGGTGTCGGTCCTTATCCTTCCGTTTTTTAGGTAAATGTGCTGTTGGAAGCTCCGACGGCATGATATAACAGAAATCTTCCCCAAAATAATCCTATGCAAACTCTGACCGACGCCTAAGAGTGAGTCTATTGAAAGAAGCACAAGCTGTACAGGCCGAGACGTTGTGTTCTGGGCCTAGGCAGGGTAAGCAGTAAGAGTGGAAATCCTTATGAGGTATTTGTTTCCCATAAGTTAAACAATTATTAACTTTTACAGTTTTATCTGACATCGGCTGAGGCAAGAAAAGGTCCCCAACGGGGTACTTAGCTTTTTTGAAGACTTCAGTAGCTGAAAACACAGGAGCTGGCCGACCGGCACTTGCGAACTGCTTCTGCTTCGGGCACCACGCGGCAAGAAAGACTGAAGAAGATGGCGTTGGCTGACACTTTTATACCCCTGGCGCTCTGACGTCGGGGAAAGGGCGACATCAGCCGACGCCGGACCCAGACTTTGAAATCCGGCCGACCGAAGGGCTGCCTGAGGCAGGACAACCCATATGTCAGGACTGCAGTTGCATCCTTGAAGGACATCTGGAGAACTGGCGACTGGCCTAGAAGAGGCTTTGTCGTCAGTTTTGGGCCTCGGATGCCTATCCTTGTCTTTGCGCTTTTTGTGTATACCGGTCGTCGGAAGTTCCGACGGCATGGTATAATTGAATTTTCTACCAAAATAATGTCGGGCAAAATCAAACCAACGTTTAATAGTGCGCTTGTTAAACCTAGCACAAAACCGACAACTAGTGATGTCGTGGTCAGGGCCTAGGCATGGGATACAATAGGAATGGAAATCCTTAAGAGGTATTTGCTTCCCACAAGAAATACAATTATTAACTTTTACTGACATTGGTCTGAGGCAAGAAAAAGTTTCCCCAATGAGGTACTTAGCTTTGTAGAAGACTTCGGTTCTGGATTCGAAATGAAAATCTCAGGAGACGGCCGACCTTCACTTGCGAACTGCTTTTACTTTGGGCACCGCATGGCAAGAAAGACTGAAGAAAATGGCATCGGCTGCATCTTATATACCCCTGTCGCACTGATGTCAGGGAGGAGGCGACAGCAACCGAGGCCGGACCAAGACTTTGGAACTCTGGCCGACTGCGGGACCGCCTGACAGCAGGATAACCCAAGTGTAATGACTGCAGCAGTGTAACACGATGAACATCGATTGTATTATGCAAGTTTTATTAGATGAGATTCTGGATTTGAACAACAAGATTGTACAGGACCTTATGCATTTCATTAACAGTACGCAATACTTTAAAGCAGTGGTTCCCAAACTTTTTCGATTCTTGGCTCCCTTGTTGAAGTAAGGTTTTCCCAAGGCACCCCTCCCATCAAATTTTAACAAGTATAGTTTGCGAAATATCTAATATATATACATATATATATATATATATATATATATATATATATATATATATATATTTTTTTTTTTAAATTAAAAGGGTTAATTAGGTAAAAATAAATAACACGTACTTGGAGAATATTTTCTTGTTTCCTGCTACTTTGGAAAAAAAGTTAACTTAATTTTCAGTAATTTGTGAATCTCATTTAAATCCTGTGAAAACAGGTGTTCTATGTAATAAGGCAGAGGAGTGAGTGTTGGGCCTCTCCAGCCTGTACTTTTTTGCATTCTTTACTTTTATATTTTTTGTGTTTTTTCTATGCTTTGCATTCCCTGATGAGAGTAAGAAAAGGAAGAGATCCTCATGTATAGGAGAGCAGTAGGAATTTTTTAAAGAAAATTAGGTACTGGAAATTCTCTTTGGATGCTTTTTCCTAAAACAGGAAGATATTTGTACTTAGAAATCTTGTGAATTTCTTTTTAATAGGATCAGGGAGATATACTGATGGCAATATTAAACAGAGTATAGCTAGAAGAAAGCAGAGATTTCAGGGATGGTTGGAGTGTGTAAATTTTTTTGTGGAGACTTTCTTTAGAGAAACTGGATGTTAAGAGGGAAATGAAATATAAATGTTATGCAGAACAACTTTGTTCTCTTTGTAACAAGGAAGAGACCTTCCCTGATGCCTTGTTGGCCAGCCCTATTTATTTATTTACTTCTCTTTGTTGATCACGTAATTGAGCTGATCCAAAGCTCCTCTTCACCATGATGCAGACCTGTATGGGAAGGAATACAGAGCTTCATATTGATATACGACTCCATGCTGCCATTTATATTTATATATGACATTATAGTTTGTTGTACAGCTGTATAAATCATACATTGTGACGACAGAATTATATGACTAAGAGCAATCATGTATAATATCAGGAATATTGTGATTCGACTCTGATGGATAAAGTCTGAATAATCTACACATGTTTATTTTATTGTTGTTTCTTGTTCTTTACAGTAATATTAACAGTGAATGCATTATGTCAGCATTACTGGTAACTTTTAATTGTGAACACACATTGAGTGCTTTGTTCTGTTGTCTTAATAGCTTATGGATGCATAATGACATTGTCATTTTTTTAGCTCATATTAGTTAACTATTTCAGGTAGACCTTCATTAATAGTTAAATTAGTAAGTCAGACAAGATAATATTCCAGAGCTCTCAACTGTACAGCTTTTCGCACAATGTCAAGAGTTTTGCCTTATATTTTTAGTTTGTTTCTCATAAAATTTGTGGTTTTCTTGCAAATCATTGAGGTTTGAAGTCAATATATTTGAGTTTCAGACTTCATATCCGTCAGAAAATGCACGCCAACACAAATCCTGTTATTCTGGCAGCTTTCTAAGTGTATAAGTGCAATATTTAAATTTTTGACCTTTGCCAACCCATTATTTTGGCTTTGCCCAGATTTCTTTTGCTAAGAGTTTAAGAGGTATGTCTTTTAAACAACTGAGTGCCAAACTCTTGTCTTGCTGTGCTAATGTGCTATTATAACTTGGGTTACATTTCTTGCTTGAAACACATTTTATTTGTTTTTGAATGTCAGGGTACATATTTTTATTTCTCGTTAAAGATTAAATCAGAAGTAGGTGTGCAACTACATGCTGAAAAAATGCAGCAAGAGCTTCCTATTTTTTTTTCTTGAAAATGTTAACTAGTTGTGGTGGATGAACAATATCTTATTGGTGCAGTCATGTACACAAAGCATTAGACCTAAAAAAATACTGTTAAAGGTTGTAAAGGAAGGAGAGGTTTGAGTAACCACAATATCTATTGCCCTGCTATTTTACTTACTTGCAGTACGGGGCATTTCAGTGAAATAATCTTCCAAGTACAGTATCTTGTGCAGAGAGGTGGGTGTCTCAGTAAACATCACTGATCTAAGGGCTCATTTGGACCATTTAGCATATATGACATTTGCAAGTTTCTTTCACGTTGTGCAAGATGTGTTGCTTAATCAGAAAGCTAAATAATTATGTTAGTCGCTTGTATTGACCCGTAACTTTTCAGGATAGCTCTGCTGTCCAATAGCTCAATGGTTCATAACTCATTCTATGAATATTTTTAAATTACAGCGACCTAGCTATTGATGTGAAATATTTTGATTTTTTTTTTTTATGAAAGATTTTCAGTTCATTACTTCTAAGTATTTTGACTTACCAAGTGTGTTACTGGATGTGAAGTTGTTTGTTAGGCATTTGAATTTGGGGAATATATTTCCAGATAAGATGTTATTGGTCTCCAACACTACACTTAAAAAGTGTATATGACCCACCCCACCATCTGGGTTTACAATTATTCGAGAAATTGGTTCAGAGGGACATAAGGAAGCTACATAAAATAAAATTAAATTGTATAATCTAAAAGAGAATGAAAAAAGTTTAATACAATTACAATATCTTTTCAGTAGTCCCTTGTACTGAATAATGAAACTGGATAAGGGAGGTGGGTGGTAATTATAGACAGTATTGATTATGAAACACATACTTTAGATAATGATGTAAAATACTACATCGTTTTCAGAAAAAAAATATCAATATATCTTGTATCAAGATTGATGTTTTACTGTGTATCTATCTTAGGCAAGGTTTGATTGACAAACAGTTAAAGTTTTTGACGGTAAAACAGCCTTGTATCCCTGCTGTTTCTGGAATACCTAAGATTCATAAGTCCATACATAACCACCCCCATTGAGAACCACTGTAGTGGCTAGATGTTTTAAGACCAATCTCTAGTTATTGTTATTATTGATAAACTGAAATCTATGATGCATCACATTTCTAGGGACTCTTGGGAATTCCTTAGAAATATTACACCCAAATTTTATCAGAATAATGTAATATTAGTTACCACTGACATTGTGGATTTGTTTTCCAGCATTCCACACAAGACTGGACTTGAGTGGTTTGGGGAAGTTATTCTGGAAAGTAAAGATCTAACCAATTCAGATATTTTGTTGACTGGAGAATTCATGGAGTTGATGCTTGGCAACAATTTTATGTTTTTCAAAGGGGAATTTTACAAGCAAATTCAAGGTGGAGCGACAGGAGCTTGTTTTGCCCCCATTTATGCAAACCTAGTATATCACTGGGAAAAGAAATTCATTATGAAAGTCCAGTTGTGTACACTTACCATAAATGTAAATGTTCGAGTGTATTCACTGTTGCAGTCATCACACTTGGGTTATCTACCTGCAGGTAGCCCTCTGTTGGCCCAAATACCAGAGTCTTGGGATTTCTGCATCGGATGCTGTTACCTCTTCCATGATGTCAGGGGTATAAAACATGCAGCCAACGCCACTACATCAGTTTTTCTTGCCCCAGATGTCAGGAGACCCAAAATAGGAAGCAATTACATGGTGTGGAACATCTCCAGTAAAAAGTAGATACCATAGCCATAAGATATGGCCAAAAAGAGGATAGGTAGAAAGCATAGAAGAGTCGGGGGCTGGAGGGAGGGTAACCAGGACTGCAACAGTGAATACACTCGAACATATACATTTATGTTAAGTGTACACAACTGTACTATGTTCTTCGTGTTTCAATGTTGCAGTCTTCACACTTGGGTTGATTCCCAAAGCTGAGGAAGGGTGGAGGCAGTCAAGTAATAGTAGGGCTGGCTAGCAGGCCTTGTAAGACTGCTGTGCAAATTCAGCTCTGGATTTAGAAAAGACAGGTAAGTGGTAATGCTTGGTGTGTACAGAACTCCAGGTTGCAGCTTCCAGGATGTCCCTGGTAGGGACTCCCCTGAGAAATGCTGTAGAGGTTGAGGTAGCCCTAGTGGAATGGGTTCTGATCCCATGTGGGGTAGGTTTTCCATAGTGTTTGTATGTAGCAGAAATGGATGCAGTGTGCTCTCCATTTGGAAATGGTTTGCTTTGAAATGGCCTTGCCCTCTGCCCCTGTAGCAAAGCTGACTAGCAGCTGGTCAGATTTTCTGAAAGGCTTAGTCCTGTCAAGGTGCAACCTGAGTTGTCTGTGCATGTCCAGGGAGTACAGGATCCTTTCCCTTTATTCTGAGGATTAGGGGAAAAAAGTTGGTAAATGGATGGATTGGTTTAGAGCCACACTGGATACCACCTTGGGCATAAAAGATCGGTTAGTCCTGAGGTAAACCCTGTCAGCATGGAAAATAATGAAGGGTTCCACAGCCATTAGTGCCTATAACTCAGACACTCTTCTTGCTGAAGTGATGGCTTTAGAAGTAAGGCTGTTTTCCAAGAGAGGGATTTTAACTGTGCTGTAGCAGCAGGCTCAAAAGAGGGAAGCGTGAGCTTCTCTAGTACAAAGTTGAGGTGCCAGGCAGGGGTGGGAGCTCTCCTAGGGGGTCTTAAATTGTTAGCTCCTTTCAGATACTGTTTGACAGAGGGTGAGAAAAGAGAGGTGGCTCAGTATTATTATGAGCTGAGATGGCAGAGGCATGAATTTTAATAGAAGAAAAGGATAGGCCTTTGTGGAGCAGCTCTGCTAGGTAATCTAGGATTTGAGGTAAGGTGGGTACAGCTGTGTCCTTTCCTTGAGAATGGCTCCAAGAACAGTATCTTTTCCATTTTTCTGAATGGGATTTCCTAGTACTAGGCCATCTGACCTCAAGGATGACGTCCAGCACCTGTTTGCTGAGGGTTGCTGGTGGTGTATTCAGGGAATAAACCAGGCTGCAAGGTTCAGGGTTTGCAGCTGAGGATGCAAAATCTGTCCCTCCTGCTGGGACAGCAGGGAGGGGGTCTGATGTAGGTGCCAGGGTGGCACTGTTGCCAGACTGCGTAGGAGTGTGTACCAGTGCTGGCGAGGCCAGTCTGGTGCAATAAGGATTGTCCTTGGTTTGTCCTGTTTGATCTTGAGTAGTAATTTTGAGATGAGGGGCAGAGGGGGAAAGGCATAAATTGAGAGTTTTTCCCATGTAAAGGATAGGGCGTCCACTTTCCATGCTTAGCTGTGGGGATTTCTGGTGCAACATTTGCTCAATTGATGGTTTTGGGGGGAGGCAAAGAGGTCCACCTCTGGTATTCCTCACCTGTGGGTCCAGTAGATTTCTGCTTAAGTTGTCTGCCAGTGAATTTTGTTTGCCTGGCAGGAAATGAGTTTGCAGGTGCACTTGGTTGCTCAAGGCTGTGTTCCACAGGGCCATGGCTAACCTGAAGAGTGGGTAGGAATGAGTTCCCCCCTGCTTGTTTATGTACCACATAACTGTGATGTTGCCTATCTTCATCAAGAGTTGCCTTGGAAGGATAAGATATTTGAAGGCTGTCAGAGCATTCTGTACAGCGAACATTTCTTTTTAATTGATATGTAGGTGAATTTGTCCTGGGCTCCATTTGCCTTGAATGCATTTGCCAGCCATGTGAGCCCCCCATGCACAGTCTGATGAGTCTGTTGTCAGGGTTTGGGCAGCGAGGGGTTGAGTGAAAGGGAGTCCCTTGTTGTTGTTGCAAGCTTCTACTCACCAAAGGAACTCTGCCCTTAGACAAGGAATGATAGGAATAATTGTTTGCAGGTCCTGAGAATGTTGGCACCAGACACTTTTTAAGTACCACTGAAGTTTCCTCATATGCAGTCTTGCATATGGAATTAGTAGAATGCATGAGGCCGTGAACCCTAGGGCTAGCAGTATTTTTCTTGCAGATAGCTGCTGTCTAGAACACCTCTCTTGACAGGATCCATTTGTGGCTGTCTGAGGTGGTTCTGCTTAGGGAATCTGCCCGAGTGTTGTGCTGGGAGGGAATGTAGGCTGCCTGGAGGGAGATTCCCTGAGAGATAGCCAAATCCCATACCTGTACAGCTAGTCTGCATAGGAAGTAGGACTTTGTCCCTCCTTGCTTGTTTAAGTACCACATGACTGTGGTGTTGTCTGTGAAGATTTTTAGGAGGCTCTGCTGGAGCTAAGGTAGGAAAGCCTGCAGGGCTAGGAGTATTGCTTTCATTTCTCTGATGTTGATGTGCATCTGTTTGTGTCTGTTCACAAACCTTGCACTGTCCTTGAGCCACCATTTCAATTCTTGGTAAAGACAAGGGATGAGTGGCACCCTGAACTCTAGAGAATGTGAGTGCGAGTTCACACCGAGTGAAAGCACCACTGAACATTCTCATGTGTAACCTCGCTATGGGCAACATGGGGATAGTAGCTGCCATGTACCCCAGGAGTCTTAGGAATTCCCTCACAGTTGGGGCTGTTAAATGAAGGGCAGCTTGGAAGTGGTGGGAGAGGGACACCACTTTTTCCTCTGGGAGGGAGGCCATGTTGATGTCTGTCCTGATTCTGCATCCCAGGAAGACAATGTCCTGTGTAGGATGGAGTTGGGACTTTGGATATTTTATCAGAAATCCTAGGGATTGCAGCAGGCACAGGAGATCCTTGGTGTGAACCAGAAGAGTCTGTCTGTCCGCTGCTTGAAAGAGTAGGTAGTCTAGGTATGGGAATATTTGTATCCCCCTTGTCCTGCAGTAGGCAATGACTGGAGCAAGGCACTTTGTGAAAACTGTTGAGGTGGTGGAGAGCCCAAAAGGCAATGCACAGAACTGAAAGTGAGAGGAGCCTGCTATGAATCTGAGGTATTTCCTGAAGGAAGGGTTTATGGGGATGTGGAGGTAGGCCTCTTATGTCTAGGGTTACCATGAAGGCCTGAGAGAGAATGAGAGGAAACAGAGTGGGTAAGGTGAGCATCCTTAAGGAAGGAACCTTTAAGAAAAGGTTGAGGTGGGAGAGATCTAGGATGGGCCTCCATGGTCCTTCCTTTCTGGGCACCAGAAAGATTGAGTAGAAACCATTTCCTTGTGCGGGGGGGGGGGGGGTACTGATTCTATGGTGCCTTGTAGAAACAGGCTGTTTAAGACCTGTAGTAGGAGGGACCATTGGGATGTGGGAGGAGTTGGTATAGATAGTCTTGGAGGCGGAGAGATCCAATTCATAAAGTATCCGTCCTTCAGGATGGACAGACCCAACTATCTGCAGTTATTAGGGACCAGGCCGGGAGACAGTGAGAGAGAGGGTTGGATAAGGGGGTGTTGATAGGAGGAGGTGGGCGGAAGTGCGACAGGCATTCAGACACCGTCTGCCCTGTCTGGAAAGGGAGGCCTCTGGCCAGAGGTCTGAGGAGTCCTTGGCTAGAGAGACTGTTTCTTGGGTGGACTTCTGGACCTAGAGGAGGCTGAAGGCCTTGATGCTTTTCTAATAAATTGAGTCTTAGCGGGGAAGTTTCTCTGGAACTTTGGGATTGGAGAGACAAAGAGGTGTTTGAGGTCTTGAAGCTCTTTCCCTTTTTGCTGGAGAGACTTGAAAAGATCAGACACTTTGGCACCAAAGAGGGGCTAGTGGTCCAAGGAAGCATCCAAGAGCTTGGCTCTGAAGTCATCAGGGAGAGGCTGCAGACATAGCCAGGAATACCTTCTGAGTACGGATGCTGATGCAGCTGACTTGGCTGAGGCTTCAGCTGCATCGTAAGCTCACCTAACGGAGTGCTTGTTCACTTGAGAGACAAGGGCGAGTAAGGAAGATAGAGAAGCTTTTGCAGCACAGTCAGGCATGTCCTATAATCCTCTAATAATATATATTATATAATATAGTCCTATAATTTTCTCTCCAGCTCTAAACCCCTTCTCTAGCTATGATCTACAGGCTACCACACATATGTACAGATTGTAAATATCAAATTTGTATCACGTACCTAAGAATTTACACCTGCTCTCTAACATGAAATGTAACTGTAAATTGTTCATTAACAACATTGTGTCTGTATCTAAAGGTAACATGTACCTAAGAAATTACACCTGCTCTCTAGCATGAAACAATTGTAAATTATTGTTCTTTTCTATATTGTATCTGTATCTAAACTTTGTAACATGGAGCTTTTCTCCCCGGGCCTCCACTGAAAATAGGCTCCTTGAGCCCAGTGGACATCCCCGGTCATCAAACTGGAAATAAATAAATAAATGTCATTAAGCTCTTTGGAGGCTTTGTTCAGAAGGGCCAGAGAGTACTTGGCCATGTGAGACTGGTAAATTGTAGCCCTAAATGCTAGTATACATGTGCAGAGATGGCAGAGTCATGGATTTTAATGGAAGAGAAGAATAGGCCCATGTGGAGTTGTTCTGCTAGGTAATCCAGGATGAGAGGTAGAGAGAAGTCAAGAAATCAGCCAGGCTGCTAGGTTCAGGGTCTGCAACTGTGGATGCATGAACTCTCCCTCCTGCTGAGTCAGGAGAGTTGGAATCTGGGGGAGGTGTCATGGGGGCAACGGGGACAGACTGTGCAGTAGTGGGTACCAGTGTTAGCATGGCCAGTCTGGGGCAATCAGGATTGCCCTTGGTCTTTCCTCCCTTATCTTGAGTAATACTCTGGTAAGAAGAGGTAGAGGGGGAAATGCATAGATTGACAGGTTTGCCCACTGGAAGGATAGGGCATCCACTTTCCAGGTCTTGCTATGAGGTTTCCCTGGTACAGAATTTGCTGAGCTGGTGGTTGTAGGGGGATGCAAATAGGTCCACCTTCATGGTACCCAATTTTTGGGTCACAAGGCTGAAGGTGTTGTGGTTTAATTGCCACTCACGTGGGTCTAGGAGATTTCTGCTTAAGTTGCCTGACAGATAGTTTTGGTTTCCTGGCAGGAATTGAGCTTGCAGATGAATATGCATAGATGAGGCCGTGTTCCAAAGGGTCATGACTAGCCTGCAGAGTGGGTAAGGGTGGGTTCCCCCCTGCTTGTGGTGTTGTCAGTTTTGATTAGTTGAGGCCCTGGAGAGAGCAGGGATCTGAAAACTGTCAGAGTATGCTGAACAGCTAACATCTCTTTTTGGTTGATGTGCAGATGAATTGGGTTTGGGCTCCAGTGACCCTGAATGCACCTGCCGTCCAGGTGAGCATCCCAGGCATAGTCTGATGCGTCTGTGGTTAGGGTCTGGGTGGCGTGGGGTTGTGATAAGGGAAGTCCCTTGTTGTGATTGCATGCTGCTGCCCACCAAAGAAAATCTTTCCTTAGACAGGGTAACATAGGTATAATAGTTTCCAGGTCCTGAGAGTGTTCACACCAAAGGCTTTTTCAGTACCACTGAAGTCTCCTCATATGCAGTCTGGCATATGAAATTAGTAGAATGCAGCAGGCCATGAACCCTAGAGCTTGCAGGATTTTCCTTGCAGATAACTGGGTTCTGGTGGCCAGCTGAAAGAAGTAGCCTGTCAGGCTTGTTTTTCTAGAGTTAGAAATGCCATCTGGGATGCTTGTGTCCAGGCTTGCTCCCAGGAATACAATTTTTTGACTGGGGACTAGTTTGGATTTCTTTTTGTTGATAGTGTATCCCAGTGAGGTTAGTAGGTCCTTTACAAATGTCAGGTGCTGTAACAGCTTTTCCTGTCTGCCTGAATCAGCCAGTCGCCCAAGTAAGAGTAAATCTGAATATTTCTTTGTCTGGAAAATGGCTGGAGCCAGGCATTTTGTGAAAACTCTGGGAGCAGTGGATAAGCCAAAGGGAAGTGCAGAGAACTGATAATACATAGATCCTGCCTTGAAACATAGATATTTTCTGCAAGAATCACTGCTAGGGATATGCAGATAGGCCTCTGAGGTCTAGAGTGGCTAACCAGGCATCTTTAGACAGCATAGGGAGAAGCTGCTGCAGTGTGAGCATTTTGAATTTTGGTACCACCAGGAAGGTGTTTAGAACAGACAGATCTAAGATTGGGTGCCAGGTGCCCTCTTTTCTGGTTACCAGAAAAAGACTGGAATAGAACCCTTGGCCTATGTGATCTGCAGGAACAGGCGGAATTGTCCTCATGGAGAGCAGGGAATGAACTTAGTTTTGTGCCTCTACCCACTGGTTTGGAGGAAGATCTGGGAATCCCTATGGGGTTGGCAACGTGTGGAAATGAAATTTGTACCCCTGGGACACTATGTTGAGGACCCATTGATCGTTGGTGATGGAGGCCCAGTTTTCTGCATGGGAGGCAAGTTTTCCTTCTAGGGGCACGAGCACATGGGCAGAGGTGAGAGGAGGAGTCGAGCAGTCATTGGGAATTCTTTCCATAAGGGGGTGGCTTAGCACTCCCCTGGTTTAGAAGTGGAAGTACTCCATTGCTTAGATCTCTGCATACCCTGAGACTGCGGTCTGGGGGTCTGTTACCCCTAGGTCTAGTCTGAGGTGGCCTTGAGGGGGCTGGAAAGGACAAATGTTTTGAGGGGCAATGCCTACTGTATCTTGGAGGATGAACTTGCAAAAAGTCTTTAACTGTCTGCATAGACTTAGCTTTTGCTTCCATCTTTTTTAAAACCTCCTCCTTTGGTGCCAAACATATTGTCTTTGTTCAGTGGTGCGTCCAATAATTTTGATTTGACATGATCTGACAAGGTCTGTTCCTTAAGACGAGCATGCCTTCTAAGTACAGAACCTGTGACTGCTGCCCTGCAGGATTCTTCTAGGGCGTCAAACCCACATTGTAGGGCATGCTTACTGATTTGGCTTGCAGAATGCATAAGTTCCTGTAAATCTTTATTTTCTGCACAGTCAGGGAAGGTAGATAATTTTTGTTTAATTTGTTCCATAGTATGTTGCTGGTATTTCAGCATGTGGAACTGACAATTTAATGCTCTAATGGCAAAAGTTGCAGAGGTGTATACTTTTTTACCCAATCTGTTTAACGCTTGAGAATCCCTGTCCAAGGGGGTGGGATTCTTAGCTGCAGTTGCTTTTATTCCTTTAGGCCCTTGGGAGATGACCTCTGGGACAGCAGTAGGATTCTTAAAAAGAAATTTGTGAGAGTCAGGGACTCTGTAATACCGGTCAGGTTTCCTGGGAGCAGGAGGTAAAGTATCAGGAGTTAGACTGGATTCCATAAAGACATCATCCACAACATCCAGAACAGGAGGTATAGCTAAGGGTCTGTGCTGTGGCAAATCTAAAAATTCCCCGAGTCTCTTTTTGGCTGAGGATAATCCTGGCATTCCCAATGGAAGTGCTCTCTCAAAGTATGTAGGGTTTCACCAAAAGAAAAATCTTCTGGAGGAGAGGCAGAAGGAATGGATTCCTCTGCACCTGAATCCTCATAAGCAGATAAGGGCATGTCTTCATAATCAGAAACCTCAGAGTCGTCGGACTCTTGGTCAGATAAAAGTGCTGGGGACAAGTCTCTTTCTTTTAGCAGGGGAAGGCTGGCTTCCCCTAATCAGCATGATAAGGTCTTCCGCCATTTTAAGCATCTGTGATTGTGGCAGGGAAGCAGGCACGTGAGTTTGAGTCGTTGGTCTTTTAGGCATAGCTCGTACTCTGGACTTTAGAAACTCTGTAGTTTTAGAAAGAACTGAAGACGTGAAAGTCGTCATCGGTTTGTGCTGAATATCAGTAGTGAGAAGAACTTCCTCAGAAGCCGGTGCCTGCACAGCGGCTCTGGACCCATCCGCAGGTTCTGTAGTAGAGAGTCTTGCGGCATACCAGACTCTGAACAGGTCTTGGTAGCGGCCTGCGAATCCATCGATGCAGGCATCAGGGGCTGCAAAAGCGCCTCACTGAGTACAGGCGAACTGGCAACTAGCTTAACGGAAGCGTCGTTGGCAGTTTTGGACCTGTCTCTGTCTTTATTCTTACATTTTTTCGGAATATTGGTAGTCGGATGGCTTACCGAAGCCATTTCGGAATACGGAGATCGAGAGCAAAAGTATTTAGCTACAATAAGGGCCTGAAGACAAATAGTTCAGGTGTTGAACAAAGCACAAAACCAACAGCAAGGGACGTCGTGATCTGGGCCTAAACAGGTGACGCAGTAAGAATGGAAATCTCGGTGGTATTTGCTTTCCACAGGCAAGACAATTGTTAACTTTTTCTGACATTGGTTAGAGCAAGAAAAAAGGATCCCCAACAGGGTACTTAGCTTTAGAAGACTTCAGCTTTGGAAACGAAAACTCAGGTAGCGGCCGACCAGCACTAGTGCGAAAGTACAGTTGTGTACACTTACCTTAAATGTAGATGTTCGAGTGTATTCACTGTTGCAGTAATCACACTTGGGTTATCTGCCTGCAGGTAGCCCTCAGTTGGCCCGAATACCAGAGATTTAGTATTTCTGTGTCGGATGCTGTCACTCCAGGACTGACATCAGGTCGTCAGGGGTATAAAAACAGGCAGCCGATGCCATTACATCAGTTTTTCTTGCCCCAAATGTCAGGAGCCCCTCAAGTAGGGAGCTAAGTTATGGTGGGGAAAACACCACCAGTAAAAAGTAAATACCAATACCAATACCCCTGAAAGGGTTGAATAATAGCCATAGAGAGGAGAGACAGAGAGAAAAAACAGGGTGCTGGAGGGAGGGAAACCAGGACTGCAACAGTGAATACACTCGAACATCTACATTTATGGTAAGTGTACACAACTGTACTATGTTCTTCATGTTTCACTGTTGCAGTCATCACACTTGGGTGGATTCCCAAAGCTGAAGAAGGGTGGAGACAATCAAGAAGAGTTAGGGTTGGCTAGTATGCCTTGCAGGACTGCTGTTGCGAAACCTGCCCTGGATTTGGAAAAGATAGGTAGGTGGTAATGCTTGGTGAAGGTGTGTAATGAACTCCAGGTAGCAGCTTCCAGGATGTCCCTGGTAGGGACTCCCCTGAGAAATGCTGTAGAGGTAGATGTTGCCCTAGTGGAATGTGTTCCGACCCCCTGAGGGGTTGGTTTCCCATGGTGCTTGTAGCAGAAATGGATGCAATGTGCTATCCATTTGGAGATGGTTTGTTTTGAAATGGCCTTGCCCTCTGCCCCTGTTGTAAAGCTGACTAGCAACTAGTCAGATTTTCTGAAGGGCTTAGTCCTATCAAGGTAGAATCTGAGCTGTCTGTGCACGTCCAAGGAGTGCATGAGCCTTTCCCCTTTATTTTGAGGATTAGGGAAGAAAGTTGGCAAATGGATGGATTGGTTGAGAGCCACACTGGACACCACTTTAGGCATGAAGAAAGGGTTAGTCCTGAGGGAAACCCTGTCAACATGGAAAATAATGAAGGATTCCACAGCCATAAGTGCTTGTAGTTCAGACACTTTTCTAGCTGAAGTGATGCAAGAAGCAAGGCGGTTTTCCAAGAGAGGAATTTTAATTCTGCTGATGCAGCAGGTTCAAAGGGGGGGAAGCGTGAGCTTTTCCAGTATAAAGTTAAGGTCCCAAGCAGGGGTGGGTGCTCTCCTTGGTGGCCTTAAGTTGTTTGCCCCTCCCAGGAACTGTTTGACAAGAGCATGTAAGAAGAGAGGTGGCTCAGTGTTGTAATGAGCAAAAATGGCTGAGGCATGTATCTTAATGGAGGAGAAGGACAGGCCTTTGTGGAGTAGATCTGCTAAGTAATCCAGGATTAGAGGCAGGCAGGGCAGAGTTGTGTCCTCTCCTTTAGACAGAACCCAGCAGCAGAACCTTTTCCACTTATCAGCATAGGATTTTCTTGTACTGGGTCTTCTGGCTTCAAGAATGACGTCCAGCACCTGCTTGCTTAGGGTTGCTGGGGGAGAATTCAAGAAATAAGCCAGGCTGCAAGATTTAGGGTCTGCAGTTGTGGATGCAAAATCTGTCCATCCTGCTGAGAGAGCAGGTTTGGGTTCTGGTGTAGGTGCCAGGGTGGCACCGGTGACAGGCTGTGCAGGAGTGGGTACCAGTGCTGGCGTGGCCAGTCCGGGGCAATCAGATTTGTCCTTGGTCTGTCCTATCTTATCTTGAGTAATACTCTTGAGAGAAGGGGCAGAGGGAGAAAGGCATAGATTGAGAGATTTACCCACTGAAAAGATAGGGCATCCACTTTCCAGGCCCTGTTGTGAGGATTCCTTGTGTGGAATTTGCTGAGCTGGTGGTTGTAGAGGGAAGCAAAGAGATACACCTCTGGGGTCCCCCATTTCTGAATCAGAAGGATGAAGGTGCTGGGCTCCAGTTGCCACTCTTGTGGGTCTAGGACATTTCTGCTCAATTTGTCTGCCAGTGAGTTTTGTTTGCCTGGCAGGAATTGAGCTTGCAGATGGACTTGCATCTCCAAGGCTGTGCACAACAGGGCCATGGCTAACCTGCAGAGTGGGTAGGAGTGGGTTCCCCCTGCTTGTTGATGTACCACATAACTGTGGTGTCTGTTTTTATTAGCAGTGGTCCTGGAAGTCCTGGAAAGAGTATGGATCTGAAAGCTGTCAGGGTGTTCTGCACAGTTAGCATCTCTTTCTCGTTGATGTGCAGATGAATTTGATTTGGGATCCAGTGGCCCTGAATGCATTTGCTGTCCATGTGTGCTCCCCAGGCATAGTCTGATGCATCTGTGATTAGGGTCTGGGCAGCATGTGGTTGAGAAAAGGGCAGACCCTTGTTGTATAGCATGCTTCTGCCCAACAAAGGAACTCTGTCCTTAGGGTATGATAGAAATGACTGTTTCCAGGTCCTGAGAATGTTGGCACTAAAGATTTTAAGTACCACTAAAGTTTCCTCATTTGCAGTCTTCATATGGAATTAGCAGTATACATGAGGCCATGAACCCTGGAGCCTGCAGTATTTTTCTTATGAATAGCTGGGTTCTGGCCATTTGTCTGAAGTAGGCTGTCAGATAGACTTATTTTTCTGAAGTGAGGAATGCCATCTGGGATGTTGTATCCAAGCTTGCTTCCAGGAATACAATCTTTTGACTGGGTAGCAGTTTTGATTTATTTTCATTGATGGTGTACCCCAAGGAAGTGAGAAGGTGTCAAATGTCAGGTGCTGCAAAAGTGATTCTTGACTGTCCACCTGAATCAAGTATGGGAAAATTTGGATATTTCTCTGCCTGCAGTATGCAATGGCAGGAGCCAGGCATTTTGTGAAAACTCCTGGCGCAGTAAATAAGCCAAAGGGAAGTACAGAGAAAGTACAGTTTTGTGCCTACCATGAATGTAGATGTTCGAGTGTATACACTGCTGCAGTCATTACACTTGGGTTATCCAGCAGTCAGGCGGTCCCTCAGTTGGCCAGAGTTCCAAAGTCTTGGTCCGGCGTCGGTTGCTGTAGCTTCTTCCCTGACGTCAGTGCGCCAGGGGTATACAAGATGCAGCCGACGCCATTTTCTTCAGTTTTTTTTGCCCCAGATGTCAGGTGCCCCCAAAAAGGTAGGCAATGTAAATTGCTAATAAAACATACATAAGAAAAGCAATCAAAAACTTTCAGTTACCAACAAATACTCCCCATGGGTAGCAAAGGGTAGAAGGCTTAGGTAAGTACCAGCAAGGAAGAGGGGAAGGAGGGATGGTAACCTAGACTGCAGCAGTGTATACACTCGAACATCTACATTCATGGTAGGCACAAAAAGTACAGTTTTGTACCTACCATAAATGTAGATGTTCGAGTGTACACCCTGCTGTAGTCATCACACTTGGGTTATCCTGTCGTCAGGCGGTCCTGCAGTCGGCCGAAATTCCAAAGTCTTGGTCCGGCATCGGTTGCTGTCGCTTCTTCCCTGACGTCAGTGCGCCAGGGGTATATGTAATGCATCAGATGCCATTTTCTTCAGTTTTTCTTGCCCCAAATGTCAGGTGCCCCCAAAAAGGTGGTCAATAATTAGTACCAATTTAAGAAAATTTAGCACAAACACAAAATCCCTCCAGCTATAAGCAAATACATCAGGAAGGTATTGTAAAGATTTAGCCAGTTAGATCAGAGGGGATGGAGGGAGGGTAACCTGGACTGCAGCAGGGTGTACACTCGAACATCTACATTTATGGTAGGTACAAAACTGCACTATGTTCGTGTTACCCTGCTGCAGTCATCACACTTGGGTAGAATCCCAAAGCTAAGGATGGGTGGAGGAGTCGAGGAGGCTAGAAGGCCCTGCAGAACTGCAGTGGCGAAGCCAGCTCTAGTCTTAGAGTAAAGTGGTAAGTGATAGTGTTTGGTAAAGGTGTGTACTGAACTCCAAGTTGCAGCTTCCAAAATCTCCTTGGTTGGAACCCCCCTGAGGAAGGCTGTAGATGTAGCTGTTGCCCTGGTGGAGTGGGGCCTTACGGTAGCAGAAACTGGTTTTCCATGATGGGTACAGCAAAAACGAATGCAATGTCCTATCCATTTGGAAATGGTTTGTTTTGATATAGCCTTCCTTTGCGAAGCTGTAGCATAGGATACAAAGAGCTGGTCAGATTTTCTGAAAACCTTAGTTTTATCCAAGTAGTAACGAAGTTGCCTGTGAATGTCCAAGGAATGCAGGGGTCTTTCTCCTTTGTTCTGTGGATTTGGGTAGAAAGTGGGTAAGTGGATGGTTTGATTTAAAGCCACACTGGAAACCACCTTAGGCATGAAGGAAGGATTAGTTCATAGAGAAACTCTGTCTTGATGGAAAATGAGGAAAGGTTCCACTGCCATTAGTGCCTGCAGCTCTGAGACTCTTCTGGCTGAAGTTATTGCTAGCAGCAGGGCAGTCTTCCATGATATAAAGTGTAGATCAGCAGAGAAAGGTGGTTCAAAGGGAGGTAGTGTAAGTTTTTTCAGAACACAATTGAGGTCCCATGTTGGTGTAGGTGCTCTCCTGGGGGGCCTAATGTTTTTTGCCCCTCTGAGTAACTGCCTTAGAAGTGGATGTGAAAATAAGGGTGGATCCGTGTTGTAGTGGGCTGAAATAGCTGCTGCATGGATTTTAATGGAAGAAAAAGAAAGTCCTTTGTGTAACATCTCGGTTAAATACTGTAGGATCTGAGGTATGTGAGGCTGAAGTGTATTTTGGTCTTTAGCTTGGTTCCAGGCGCAAAACCTTTTCCATTTGTCCGAGTAGGCCTTCCTGGTGCTGGGCCTCCTAGCTTCCAGAATAACATCCATAACTGCTTGGGAAGGAGGAGCTGGCTGGATGCTTAGGTGATCTGCCATGCAGCCAGATTTAAGGTTTTGAGCTGGCTGTGTAGAATCTGATTGTTTTGCTGTGTGAGCAAAAGGGCAATTTGTGGTAAAATCCAAGTTGGGCCCTGGGCCATATTCCTTAATAGTGGGCACCAGTGCTGGCGTGGCCAGTCTGGGGCTATGAGCATCAGTCGTGGTCTCTCCTTTCTGACTTTCAGAAGCACTTTTTTGAGAAGAGGCAAAGGAGGGAAGGCATGTACTGTCAGGTTTTTCCAACTGAATGAGAGTGCGTCCACTTTCCAAGCTTGATGGTGGAGTGTCCTTGTACAAAATTTTGTTAGCTGATAGTTTTGGGGGCTGGCAAACAGGTCTATGTCTGGAAGGCCCCATTTTTGAGTTATCATTGCAAATACTTGTGGATCCAGTTTCCACTCGTGGGGATCCATGATGTTTCTGCTGAGGTTGTCTGCCAATGTGTTCTTTTTTCCTGGCAGGAATTGAGCTTGTAACTGAACTTGGTAAGCCAGTGCTGTGTTCCACAAGGTCATTGCTTGCCTGCATAGAGGGTAGGAGTGTGTACCCCCTTGTTTGTTTATGTACCACATTACTGTGGTGTTGTCCGTCCTTATTGTAAGTTGTCCTGGATGTAATAGGTTCTTGAAGTCAGATCATTCTGTACAGCTAGCATCTCTTTTTGATTGATGTGCAGATTCCTTTGATCTGCAGTCCTGACATGTGTGCCCCCCCCAGGCGTAGTCCGATGCATCTGTTGTCATAGTTTGCCTGGCTGGGGACAAGGTGAAAGGCTGACCCTTGTTGAGGTAACATGCCTGTGACCACCACAGAAACTCCTGTTGTAGGCAGGGAATGAGAGATATCATTGTGTCCAAGCTGTGGCTGTGTTGAGACCATACGCTTTTTAGGTACCACTGTAATTTTCTCATATGCAGCTTTGCGAATGGTATTAGTATGCCATGAAGCCCAAGGCCTGCAGAATTTTTCTTGCAGGGAGTTGGGTCTTTGTTGCCATTGTTTTGAAATATTGAGTCAGTTGTAGTTGTTTGTCTGGCGTCAGATAAGCCTTCTGGGCCGTTGTATTCAAGCTGGCACCCAGGAATGTCATATTTTGTGAGGGTACTAGCTTTGATTTCTTTTCGTTTACTGTGTACCCCAGGCAACTTAGAAGATGTTTTACAAAAGCCAGATGTTGTAAGAGGATGTCCTTGCTTTCTGCTTGGATGAGGCAGTCCAGGTATGGGTATATTTGAATTCCTCTTTGTCTGCGGTATGCAATTACTGGTGCCAGGCATTTTGTGAAGACCCTGGGTGCAGTGGATAAGCCAAAGGGCAGTGCAGAGAATTGGTAGTGGGTTGAACCTGCAATGAAACGGAGGTATCTTCTGCAACTTTGTCTGATAGGGACATGCAGGTATGCCTCCTTGAGGTCCAACGTTACTAGCCATGCTTTCTTGCCCAACATGGGAAGAAGCTGCTGTAGTGTTAGCATCTTGAATTTGGGTACTTGTAAGAAGGTGTTTAGAACTGAAAGGTCCAGAATTGGTCTCCAGGCATTGTCCTTTCTGGGGACTAGAAAGAGTCTTGAGTAAAATCCTTGGCCTTGCTCCTGTGTAGGTACCAGCTGAATGGCTCTCATGTCCATGAGAGCTGTAATTTGTTTTTGTGCCTCTGCCCATTGATTTTGTGGCAGGTTTAGCATTCTTCTTTTCATTGGCAAGGTGTGGAAATGGAATCTGTATCCTCGTGAAATTATGTCTAGGACCCATTTGTCCTTTGTGACAATGTGCCAGTTGTCTGAAAAAAGTGCGAGTTTTCCTCCCAAGGGAGCTGCCAAGAGAGTGTTGTTTGGCCAGATGAGGTGCAAGTCATTGAGTTTGCCTTCTAGTAGTTTGGGGCCTGTCTTCTCCTCCCTTCTGTGTTGCAGTGCCCCATTGTCGAGGTTTGTATTGGGCTTGTGGTTGCCCTCTGCCTCTTGGACGTCTGTATTTACCCCTCTGTGGTCTGTCAGTAGCTGGAAAGGACCAATTTTTTGTTGGCCAATTTCTGCTGAAGCAAGGGGGCTGTACCTGTAGAAAATATTTGACTGTCTGCACAGATTTTGCCTTATTCTCCATTTTCTTTAAGACTTCTTCTGCTTTAACTCCAAATAGGACATCCTGCTGTAAGGGAGCATCTAGAAGCTTTGCTTTAACATAATCAGACAGAGTTTGTTCCTTTAACCAAGCATGCTTACGTATAACAGACCCAGTGACAGCTGCTCTGCAGGAAGCCTCTAAAGAATCAAACCCACATTGTAAAGTATGTTTTCCCACCTGTTCAGTTGCATGCAACATATCCTGCATTTCTTTCAATTCAGACTGTTGAGGGAGTGTGCTCATTTTTTGTCTTAACTGAAACATTAGAAATTGCTGATATTTTAGCATATGAAATTGGCAATTTAGTGCTCTCATAGCTAGAGTGGCTGAGGTGTAAACCTTTTTCCCCCACCTGTCTAGTGCTCTGGAGTCCCTTTCAGAGGGTACAGGATTTTATGCCATAGAAGCCTTAGCCCCTTTGGGACCCTGGGAGATGGTCTCTGGATCAGCAACAGGGCTTTTATAAAGGAATTTGTGGGAGTCAGGCACACTCTAGTATCTGTCTGGTTTGGCTGGAGCAGGAGGCAGAGAATCTGGGTTCAAACTAGATTCTAAGTAAACATCATCCACAATGTCTAAAACTGGGGGGATGGCAAGAGGTCTGTGCTGGGGGAGTAAAATAAACTCTCTGAGCCTTTTCTTTGAGTCAGAGTAGTTCTGACCTTCCCAGTGAAAATGTTCCCTCATAGTGTGTAAAGTTTCCCCAAAGGAGTAGTCTTCAGGGGAGAAGCTGAGGGAATGGAATCCTCAGCATCAGAATCTTCATAAGGGGAAAAAGAGTAATCTTGGTCCTCAGAGGAGCCTGAGGAAATAGACACTTGTTCAGAGGAGGCATAGTCTTCCTCTTGTCTAGGCCTTTTGTCGGGTGGGGGTTGGGAACCCCTGATTAAAGAGATCAAATCTTCCGCCATTTTAAGCATCTGTTTCTTAGGCATGGGGCCTAGAACTGGAGACTGAAGTGCAGTCTTTTTTGGTTTAATAGGAGTCTTAGGCTTAGGATACGTTTTTATGGTGAGCGTCGTCGGTCTGAAGACGCCCTCAGAAACCGAAGGTGTTTCTGCAGCACCGACATCTCTTTCTGCAGTGTCGTCAGTAGGGGCTAAACAAAATGGCTGCGTTGGCCTAGCACTCTCCGCCATAGGCTCCGAAGCGGTCTCGGGTTCCAAATCTACGGTAGCCAGGGGCCGCGTAGGAGCCTCACCGAAGACCGGAGACCGGCCCAGCCGAGGCCTCGGAGTCTGGCTTGGGTCTAGGCTGCCTGTCCTTATCCTTGCGTTTTTTGTGCACGCCGGTAGTCGGTTGCTCCAACGGCATTGTGTAGTTAAATTTTCTACCGAAGTAGTGTCGTGTGAAATCAAAGAGTCTTTTTTTTTATAGTACACTTATTGAACCTAGCACAAAAACGACAACCAGTGACGTCGTGGTCTGGGCCTAGGCAAGGTATGCATTAAGAATGAAAATCCTTATGAGGTATTTGCTTCCCACAAGAAATACAATTGTTAACTTTTTCTGACATTGATCTGAGGCAAGAAAAGTTTCCCCAACGGGGTACTTAGCTTTATTGAAGACTTCGGATCTGAAATTCGACTTCGAAAATCTCAGGAGTCGGCTGACCGGCACGTGTGAACTGCTTCTGCTTCGGGCACCGTGCGTCAAGAAAGACTGAAGAAAATGGCGTCAGATGCATTACATATACCCCTGGCGCACTGACGTCAGGGAAGAAGCGACAGCAACTGACGACGGACCAAGACTTTGGAATTCCGGCCGACTGCGGGACCGCCTGACGACAGGATAACCCAAGTGTGATGACTGCAGCAGGGTAACACGATGAACATCTGTACTATGTTCATCGTGTTACACTGCTGCAGTCATTACACTTGGGTAGAATCCCAAAGCTGAGGTAGGGTGGCTGGTTCTATAAGGCATTAGGGGTGGCTATAAGGTCCTGCAGCACTGCAGTGGCAAAGCCAGCTCTGGATTTAGAGTAAAGAGGCAGATGGTAATGCTTGGTGAAGGTATGGATTTAGAGTAAAGAGGCAGATGGTAATGCTTGGTGAAGGTATGTACAGAACTCCAAGTTGCTGCTTCCAAAATGTCCTTGGTAGGTACTCCTCTGAGGTAGGCAGTCGAAGTGGCTGTTGCCCTGGTGGAATGAGACCTAATGCTGTTCGGTACAGTTTTCCATGGTGTGTATAGCAGAAACGTATACAGTGCCCTATCCATTTTGAAATGGTCTGTTTTGAAATGGCTTTTCCCTGTGCTCCTGCAGCATATGCTGCAAACAATCGCTCAGTTTTCCTGAAAGCTTTCGTTTTGTCCAAGTAGAAACGTAACTGCCTGTGTATGTCCAAGGAATGCAGAAGTCTCTCCCCTTTATTCTGTGGATTTGGATAAAAAGTTGGCAAGTGAATAGTTTGGTTTAGAGCCACACTTGATACCACCTTTGGCATAAAAGTAGGGTTTGTTCTTGAAAACACCCTGTCTTGGTGGAAAATGATGAAAGGTTCCACTGCCATTAGTGTCTGTAATTCTGAAAATCTTTGTGCTGAGGTTATTGCCAGGAGCAGAGCAGTTTTCCAAGAGACATATTTTAAGTCTGCTGAGTTAGCTGGCTCAAAAGGAGGTAAAGTTAATTTTTCCAAGACAAAGTTGAGGTCCCAAGTTGGAGTTGGTGCTCTACGGGGTGGTCTTATGTTTTTAGCCCCTCTGAGGTGCTCTTTTAGCAAAGGATTAGAAAAAATTGGTGAGTCTGTGTTGTAATGAGCAGAGATGGCAGAGGCGTGGATCTTAATGGATGAAAAGGAGAGGCCTTTGTCCAGCATCTCAGTTAAGTACTGTAGTATCTGAGGAATATTTGGGACAAGAGGGTCAAGGCTGTGAGCCTGGTTCCAGGCACAGAATCTCTTCCATTTATCCGAATAGGCTTTCCTGGTGCTAGGCCTTCTGGCCTCCAGAATGACATCCATAACAACTTTGGAGAGAGGCATTGTTTGCTTGACTAAGGAATCTGCCATGCAGCCAGGTTTAAAGTCTTGAGCTGGCTGTGAAGTATCGGATTGTTTTGCTGAGTCAGAAGATGTGGGATTTGAGGCAAAATCCATGGTGGACCTTATGCTAAGTTCTTTAAGATTGGGTACCAGTGCTGGCGTGGCCAGTCTGGGGCAATCAGGATCATCCTCGGCTTTTCTTGTCTGACTTTTAGGAGTACCTTTGAAAGGAGAGGTAGTGGTGGGAAAGCATATACTTGTAGGTTTTTCCAGCTGAATGAGAGGGAATCCACTTTCCATGCTTGTGGGTGGCAAGTCCTTGTGCAGAATTTCTGTAACTGGCAATTCATTGGGGATGCAAACAGATCTATGTCCGGGCTCCACCATTTTTGTGTTGTCATTCTGAATATTTGTGGATGTAATTTCCACTCGTGTGGATCCATGATGTTTCTGCTTAAGTCGTCTGCCAGTGTGTTTTTCTCTCCAGGCAGGAATTGTGCTTGCAGATGAACTTGATAGGTTAGAGCTGTGTTCCACAAGGTCATGGCTTGTCTGCAGAGGGGTATGAATGAGTGCCCCCTTGCTTATGTACCACAAAACTGTGGTGTTGTCTGTCTTTAGTAGTAGTTGTCCTGGATGCAGAAGGTCCTTGAAAGCTATAAGGGCATTTTGTACAGCTAGCATCTCTTTTTGATTGATGTGAAGATGCCTTTGTTCTGCGGGCCACTTGCCCTGAATACATTGTCCTGCCATGTCTGCTCCCCAGGCATAATCCGAAGCATCTGTTGTCAGCGTTTGCCTGGCTGTAGGTTGAGTGAAAGGCTGTCCCTTGTTGAGGTGACAGGCTTGAGCCCACCATCGAAACTCCTGTTGAAGGCAAGGAATAAGTGGTATTACTGTTTCCAAACTGTGACAGTGTTGAGACCAGACATTCTTTAGGTACCATTGTAGTTTCCTCATATGCAGTCTGGCATATGGAATTAGTAGTATGCAAGATGCCATGTAACCCAAGGCCTGCAGAATTTTTCTTGCAGGGAGTTGGGTTTTTGTTGCCGTCAATTGGAAATATTGCGTCAATTGTCCTTGCCTGTCTGGCGTGAGATAAGCCATCTGGGCCGTTGTATTTAAGCTGGCACCCAGGAATATTCTCTCTTGTGAGGGCACTTGTTTTGACTTCTTTTCATTTACTGTGTACCCTAGGCAAATTAGCAATCTCTTTACAAACGCTATATGCTTTAGAAGAATGTCTTTGCTCTCTACTTGAATAAGGCAGTCGTCCAAGTATGGGTAATCTGAATTCCTTTTTGTCTGCAAAATGCAATTACTGGTGCCAGGCATTCTGTAAAGACCCTGGGCAAAGTAGATAAGCCAAAGGGCAGTGCAGAGAATGGGTAATGCATTGAACCAGCTAAGAATCTGAGGTATCTTCTGCAATTCTGTCTGATAGGGACATGCAGGTATGAGGTCCAAAGTTACGAGCCAAGCTTTCTTGCCCAGCATGGGAAGAAGCTGCTGTAGTGTCAACATTTTGAATTTTGGAACATCCAGTTAAGTATTTAGAGAAGAAAGATCCAGAATGGGCCTCCAGGCTTTGTCCTTTCTGGGAACCAGAAAGAGTCTTGAGTAGAATCCTTGTCCTTGCTCCTGTGTTGGTACCTTTTGAATAGCTCTCATGTCCATGAGTGCTGTAATTTGTCTTTGAGCCTCTGCCCATTGATTTGGTGGCAGATTTGGCATTCCTTTTAACTCTGGCAGAGTGTGAAAGTGGAACCTGTAACCTTGAGATACAATATTAAGAACCCATTTGTCTTTGGTGATCATATGCCAATTGTGACAGAAAAGTGCCAGTTTTCCCCCCAAAGGGGCTGCCAAGAGAGCAGTGCTTGGCAGGTGTAGTGGGAAGTCATTGGGGCTGTTTTTTATAAGGTTGAGGCCTGTCTTCCCCTTCTTTCTGGGTTGAAGCACCCCATTGTCGAGGCCTGTAAGAACCTTGTGGTTGACCTCTGCCTCTTGGACGTCTGTATCTGCCCCTTTGAGGTCTGTCTGAAACTGGAAAGGACCAATTCTTTGTTGGCCAATTTCTGCTAAATCGAGGAGGCTGAACCTGTAAGAAATCCTTCACCGTTTGCATAGATTTTGCCTTATCCTCCATTTTCTTTAATATCTCTTCTGCCTTAACTCCAAATAAAACATCCTACTGCAAAGGTGCATCCAATAATTTTGCTTTAACATGATCTGGTAAAGTCTGCTCTTTTAACCAAGCATGTCTTCTAATGACAGACCCTGTAACTGCTGCTCTACAGGAGGCCTCTAATGAATCAAAACCACATTGCAAAGTATGTTTTCCCACTTGTTCAGCTGCATGCAATAAATCCTGCATTTCCTTATAGTTAGGAAGATCTGAGTTTGGAAGCATTTTTTGTTTCAACTGAAACATCAAATACTGCTGATATTTAAGCATGTGAAACTGGCAATTTAAGGTCCTCATTGCTAAAGTTGCAGATGTATATACTTTCTTCCTCCATCTGTCTAATGCTCTGGAATCTCTGTCAGAGGGAACTGGATTTTTTGCTGGAGAGGCCTTAACCCCTTTGGGACCCTGGGAAATAGTTTCACGGTCAGCAACAGGGCTTTTATAAAGAAATTTGTGAGAGTCAGGGACTATGTAGTATCTGTCTGGCTTAACTGGAGCAGGAGGTAAAGAATCAGGATTTAAACTGGGTTCAGAATACACATCATCCACGATATCTAACACTGGCGGAAAAGCAAGTGTTGAGGTAATAAAAGAAAATCGCTGAGCCTTTTCTTGGATTTTGAATAATCCTAGCCCTCCCAATGGAAATGCTCCCTCATGGTATGTAAGGTTTCCCCAAAGGAGTAGTCCTCTGGTGGAGAGGCTGAAGGAACTGATTCCTCAGCATCAGAATCCTCATAAGAGGGTAAAGAGTATCCTTGGTCTGAGGATGAATCTGAAGAGATGGACACCTGGTCGGATGAGTCATAGTCTGCATCCTGTCTAGGCCTTTTATCAGGAGGAGGGTGGGACCCCCTGATCAGAGTAATTAAGTCTTCGGCCATTTTGAGCATCTGTTTCTTAGGCATGGAGGCCTGTCCTGGTGAATGGTGAAGTTGTTTCTTTGTTTTTAAAGGGGCTTTAAACTTAGCAGAAGATTTGCTGGTTAACTGAGTAGGTCTGAAAACACCCTCTGAAGCTGCGGGTTGTTCAGCTACTCCGGATCCCTCTGAAGGGTTAGTCTTGGTAGGTCATAAATCTGGTGTATCCAAAGGCCCAGCCATCTCCACGTGGGAGTCAGAGGTGGCCTGTGGTTCCAAAGAAGCGGTCGTCAGGGGCTGCGAAGGCACCTCGCTGAAAACCGAAGAAGTGGCGACTGGCCTAGAAGAGGCTTCGTCGTCAGTTTTGGGCCTCGGATGCCTATCCTTGTCTTTTCGCTTTTTGTGTATCCTGGTCGTCGGTTGTTCCGATGGCATGGTGTAATTGAATTTTCTGCCAAAATAATGTTGGGCAAATTCAAACCGACGTTTAATAGTGCGCTTGTTAAACCTAGCACAAAACCGACAACCTTTGACGTTGTGGTCTGGGCCTAGGCATGGGATACAATAAGAATGGAAATCCTTATGAGGTATTTGCTTCCCACAAGAAATACAATTAACTTTTACTGACATCGGTCTGAGGCAAGAAAAAGTTTCCCCAACGGGGTACTTAGCTTTGTAGAAGACTTCGATTCTGGATTTGGAATGAAAATCTCAGGAGTCGGCCGACCGGCACTTGCGAACTGCTTTTGCTTCGGGCACCGCGCGGCAAGAAAGACTGAAGAAAATGGTGTCAGCTGCATCTTATATACCCCTGGAGCACTGACGTCAGGGAAGAAGCGACAGCAACCGACGCCGGACCAAGACTTTGGAACTCTGGCCGATTGAGGGACCGCCTGACGGCAGGATAACCCAAGTGTAATGACTGCAGCAGTGTAACACGATGAACATCTGATAATGTATAGATCCTGCCCTGAAACGTAGATACTTTCTGCATGACTCCCTTATAGGGATGTGCAGATAAGCTGCTTTTAAGTCTAGGATGACTAACCAGGCATCCTTGGTTAGCATAGGAAGAAGCTGTTGCAGGGTAAGCATTTTGAATTTTGGTACCACCAGGACGGTGCTGAGAATTGAAACATCCAGGACTGGGCACCAAGAACTCTCTTTCCTGGGTACCAGGAAGAGTCTGGAGTAGAATCCTAGACCCCTTTGTTCTACTGGAACTGGCTGAACAGCTCTGACATTGAGCAGGGAAGCTACTTGGCTTTGAGCCTCTGCCCACTGGTTTGGAGGAAGGTCTGGAAACCCTCTTGGGGTTGGCAGTGAATGGAAATAAAATCTGTACCCCTGGGATGCAATGCTGAGGACCCACCGGTCCTGTGTGATGGACATCCAATTTTTTGCATGAAGGGCAAGTTTTCCTCCTAGGGGCACAAGCAATTGGGTAGGGCTGAGGAGTGGAGTAAAGAAGTCACTGAGTTTTTTCCATAATGTGGTGGCTTACCACTCCCTGCTTTAGGGGTGGGGGCACGCCATTGCTTAGATCTCTGCATACCCTGACTGTAGTCTGGATGGTCTGTTTTCCCTGGGTCTGGTTTGAGCAGGCCTGGAGGGGGCAGGAAAGGACCAGTATTTGGAAGGGCAATGCCTACTGAATCTAGGGGGTTGCACTTGTAAGAATTCTTTAACAGTCTGTATAGACTTAGCTTTTTCTTCCATCTTTTTTAGCTTTTTCTTCCATCTTTTTAAGAACCTCTTCTGCTTTGTGAAAAGAAATTTGCGAGTGTCAGGTACTCTGTAGTACCGGACTGGTTTCCTAAGGGCAGGAGGTAAAGTGTCAGGAGTAAGACTGGATTCCATAAAAACATCAACATCATCCAGGACAGGTGGTATTGCTAAAGGCCTGTGGTAAGGCAACTCTAGGAATTCTGAGTCTCTTTTTGGACTGAGGATAGTCTTGCCATTCCCAGTGGAAATGCTCTCTTAAGGTATGCAAGGTTTCACCAAAAGAAAAATCCTCTAGAGGGGAAGCAGAGGGAATGGATTCCTCTGCATCTGAACCTTCATAAGTAGATAAGGGCATGTCCTCATAATCAGAAATCTCAGAGTCATCGGACTCCTGGTCTGTAGAAGCTGAAGGGGACTGATCTCTTTTTCTCTTAGCAGGGGAAGGCTGACTTCCCCATATCAGCGTAATAAGGTCTTCTGCCGTTCTAGTCATTTGTTTTTGTGGCATGGGAGCAGGTGCATACGCTTTGGCCATCTGTTTTCTAGGCGTAGTGCATACTCTGGGCCTAAGAAACTCGGTAGTTTTTGTTAAAAAAGAAATCGTCTAAGTCGAACATCGGTTGAGTGAAGAACTGCCTCAGAAGCCGGTGCCTGCACAGCGGCTCCGGACCCATCCAAGGTAGAGACACCATCCAAGGTAGAGACATCCACAGGTTCCATAGTCAAAGAAGAGTCTCGCGGCATACCAGACTCTGAATGGGTCTCGGTAGAGGCCTGCGAATCCACTGAAGCGGGTATAAGGGGCTGCAAAAGCGCCTCACTGAGTACCGGTGGACTGGCAACTAGCTTAACGGAAGCATCGTCGGCAGCTTTGGACCTATGCGGTCTGTCTCTGTCTTTATCCTTACATTTTTTTGGAATATCGGTAGTCGGATGGCTTACTGAAGTCATTTCAGAATACGAAGATAGAGAGCGAAAGAATTTAGCGACAAAGAGAGCCCGACGATGAATGGCTCTGGCATTAAACAAGGCACAAAACTGACAGCGAGGTATGTCATGGTCTGGGCCTTAACAGGTGATGCAGTAAGAATGAAAATCTCCGTGAGGTATTTGCTTTCCACAGGCAAGGCAATTGTTAACTTTTTCTGACATCGGTTAGAGCAAGAAAAAAGGATCCCCAATGGGGTACTTAGCTTTAGAAGACTTCAGGATTATTCAATTCTTAAATGAAAATTCAGGTAGCGGCCGACCGGCACTTGCGAACTGCTTCTGCTTCGGGCTCCTCATCTAGAAAGACTGATGTAACGGCGTCGGCTGCCTGTTTTTATACCCCTGACGACCTGAGTTCAGTCCTGGAGCGACAGCATCTGACGCAGAAATACTAAGTCTCTGGTATCTGGGCCGACTGAGGGCTACCTGCACGCCGATAACCCAAGTGTGATGACTGCAACAGTGAAACATGAAGAACATCCGCTTCAGGCTCCTCGGCAAGAAAGACTGATGCAATGGTGTCGGATGCCTGTTTTTATAACACTGATGACCTGACATCAGTCTTGGAGCGACAGCAACTGACGGAGAAATACTAAGCCTCTGTTATTCGGGCCAACTGAGGGCTACCCCTGGCACGATAACCCAAGTGTGATGACTGCAACAGTGAAACACAAAGAACATCACTTGGCGTACGGCTGGTGGCTGAAAAGTTCTGAGGACTGGTGCATGCAGACGTCACCTTTATGGCCCACGTATCTGCCTCTACGTCAGACGTCTGATGCACCAAGGGGGACCGAAAAAGCTTTGGAAACCTGGCCGGACAAGCTGATCGGAAGAAGGGTAAACCTACTAGTAGAATACTGCAACACTGGAATAGAAGGACATCAAGTACAGTCAGGTTAGTCTGGTTATTAGTTGCATAAAATACATAAAAGTACACATAACTCATATACTCCTTAAGGTCATGGTATATAAATAACAAATATAAATAAGTATAAACTAGTTAAAATTAAAATCAACTAAAATTATTCCCTTTATCAGTTATGTGCTTTAAGCTTTAAAATACAAGCAATAGAAATAAATTCATTGAGCCCAGGCCATCTACTAGCATCCAATACCATTTACCATGACATGTCCTTCTTTCTCCAGTAGAATGCTACTAGGTCCACTCCTACAGTCTAAACTGACCTGGTCAATAACTACATACTTAAAATGGTGTCCTGGAAAACCACAAACATGCTTAGCAAGGGCATTTGTCATAATGCATTTTTTGATATTATACTTATGTTCGCAAAATATGTTGTTTCACTTTGCGGTACGTCTTCCCCACATAAAAACAAGGGCACACTTCACATTGAGCCAAATAGACTACTCCCTTAGATTCACAATTAAAATTTTCAAGATGTACCGCAAAGTGAAAGAACGTACTTATGAAATTGAGTGTAATATCAAAAAATGGATTATGACAACTGCCCTTGCTAAGCATGTTTGCAATTTTCCAGGACACCATTTTAAGTAAATAGTTACTGACCAGGTCAGTTTAGGCTACAGGGGTGGACTTACTAGCCTACTACTGGAGAAGGAAATGTCACGGCAAATGGTATTGGATACTAGTAGATGGTCTGGGCTAAACAAATATACTTCTACTGCTTGTACTTTAAAGCTTAAAGCACTGAACCGATAAAGGGAATAATTTTACTTTTTATTTTAACTACTTTATACTTATTTATATTTATTTATATACCATGACCTTAAGAAGTATATGGGTTATATGTACATGTTTATGCATTTTATGAAACTAGTAACCAGACTAATCTGATTGTACTTGTTCTCTTTTCATCTTGCAAGCTAAGCAGGGTCGGGGCTGGTTAGTACTTGGATGGGAGACCATCTGGGAAAAGCAGCTGCTGTAGGCTTAACATTTTAAACATTTAAGCATTTATAAATAATTAAGTAGTTCTATTGCCCCTTTTATCAGCTATTTTGATTTTCAGGCCTGTTATTAGACATAAGTTGTGTGTTTCTGTACTGGTGTTATATATTTTATATGTTATATTTTAGATACATTTGTATGGTGAATATTGGATAAAAGAAATGTGCTGCTTTAAGGAAGGGGGTATGTTTGGATTGACCAATGGGGTTACTTCTGACTGTATTTAGGCAAACATGTACAGGATTATCTGATGAAGTTCATAAGAAGTGAACAAAAGCACTCATCTTTTTTATTTTATGTTTATTACAGTTCAATAAATTGTAGTTTTACCGTGGATCCGCTTGAGCCAGCTTTTGTTTGGACTATGAATGACAACATACCAGTTTCCAGTGTTTTGAAAATGTGTACAGCAAAATTGTAAAAAACTGTGCAAAAAATGAATGCATTTTGTATAGATTTATGGCATGCACTTTTTACAATTCAATAATTTTATAACCTTTAAATGACACAGTTTTTAACAGAATTTGATTTATTCACAGTGATAAGCAGTTGTTTGAGTCATTTAGTTATGTGAAGAGAAGTTTGATCCATTTTAATGACTGATTCTTTTACATCACATGGTGAATGGGGAAAAGTGTTAAGTGTGCTGGTGTTATTCACTTAGATGTTCTGAAGTCGTCTTATATTCAAAAAGCTGAAAGTGCTCAACCTCACACTATTTATTTTTCGTACGGTATATAAAACCATAAAAAAGTTTTTGGTGGACACTGTCTATGTAGTTGCATACCCACAGCTTGGAATACTGCTGGTTAGGTACATAACAAAGGGGACATTGTACTCAACAGGTCTGATGAATGCCAAATACAGTGGAACAATGACTTCAATGGCTCTAGATGTCATACCTTTGTTTATAAATTGCTCAGCATAGAATGATTTCCTCACTACTGTAGACATCTGATGGTCAAAGGCAAGACTACAGTCTGTGTGAGTCCCTAAGTCCCTGACTACTGGGTCACCTCTAAGGGGTGTGTTGTTAATATGACAGTTACCAAGGGTGGATGACTTCCCGAAGGATACTATTATGCCTTTCTTGGCATTTAGTTTTAGACTGGATTTGCTTGTCTTTGTCAGCCTTTCCTGGAGATCATTTGTGTTGATGTGGGATTCACTGACAGCTCCTAATGTGCAATCATCTGCAAATTTAGTCAGCCAAAGACCACTAACACTGACCTTGACTTCAGAGAAGTAAATGCCAAAAAGGAGTGACCCATATTTCACAAAAGCAGTTTTGGGGCCAAAGGCTACACAAGCAACCATGGACTTACAAAACGAGATGTACATACATCTAAGGTAAAAAAATACTGAAAATGATGCAGACTGATATCTTCTTTTACTCAGGGCACAATAACATATGTCTATGTAGTAAAGCTGTTGGAATGTGCTCTTACACAAGAGCAGCTCTAGGTGTCGGGCTCACTGGGCAAATGTCACCTGGTAGCAGATTCTCTTGTAATAAATTCTATTACAACCCTAACCTATACAAAGAACATTGCTTGTTATATTGTTCCCTGTTGGTCTACACATTATAAATCCTGTTTAACCTGGATGGACCTATGCAGGAAAATTAGGTTTACAGGTAGTTAACCAGGATTGCAGTTTAGAAAAGAATTGAGGATCCTAACCCAATTTCCCAATTGCCTCAAAGCACTGTCTGGTTCAGCAACTTGCTGAAGGTCACACTTTAGGAAACAGGAAGCAGTTTGTTAGAGTCCATAACATCTTAATCCTCTGTGCCAACTGCCAGACCACTGACTTGCATGAGATAAAATGACTGAGTACACTCCCATAATAGCTTATGTCTTGAGCAGTAGGAAAATGTAAAACTGAAACTCTGGGATTCACCTCTATGAAGTCTCAAGTTCATATCCCCAAGTTGGAAGAGAAAAGGATTAGAAAGAATCCACATTAACAATAAGGATGCTCCTCACCTCTGTGAGGTCAGAGAGGCTAAGGAAAAGGAGGGCCTATGCCTAAGAAATTAGTTTCCAATCAATTCTTCCCCCTAAGTTTATGGTGCCAAACAACACTCAGGTTCATATGTTCATAGATTACTAGGCTAATGGCTTAACAGCCCTTACAAGCATATGTTCATAGATTTCTAGCCTAATGCTTAAGAGCCCTTACAAGCTCAGACAATATAACCTGATATTACCCAATATATGGCTCCTGGGGCAACAGTATGGCATGAATTTATGCCTACGCATGGTTTACCTTAGAGACTGTCCCTGTCCATGAGGGACATATGCACTAGCCCCATCATGAATTTGCGATTCCCCATCCATTGATCCGAATTGCATTTGAAGAGGGCCAGGAAAGGCTCTGTTTAATATGAATAGGAAGCCTGTTCCAAAGAAGGGTCAATCTCTTAAGACAGGCACATGTCTCTCCAGCGTGTTTTGTTTGAGTCACTAAGTTTAGATCCCTAGATCGGGTGACCCTCATGCTGTCTAACTTGCGGATGTGTAGCAGCTCCATCAGGGCTTTATTTGAGTGTGTCTGGTAGGTCAGGCATAGGCCACCCTTAAAAGTTGGTAGGAGATAGACTAAAAACTCTCTCACTTTACTCTTTCTGCACAGGACATGTTGTTTACACACTATTTTTCTTTGTGAGGAATCTCTGTAGTCAATCCAGCCATTGTAAATGTCTAGTCAAGTACATGCCAAATTGCAAATTGTACTCTATTATTGGTCTAATGAGAGTTGAGTACAGCGGGACTAAAATTTCCTTGGATCTGGATGCTACACCTATTTATAATAAGTTGTGCCACATAGGATTTCCTCACCACTGTGGACAAATGGTAGTCAAAGATCAAGTTACCATCTATCTGTGTACCTAGAGCTCTCACTTTTGAGTCTACTCTTGGGGATACGTTATTGATGATGTAACTTGCAGGTGTACTTGACTTCCCAAAGGGTATGATAATGCATCTGTTTCATATGTAACTTCAGGGCACAGTTCCGGCACCAATCATTTGCCTGATCTAAACCCTCCTGAAGGATATCTACATCATTGGGGGATTCAGTGACTGATCCCAGCTTGCAGTTGTTGGCAAACTTTGTCATCCAGAGGCCTTCCACATTAGCTCTGACTTCAGAAAATTCTGAAAAGGAGTGGTCCCAGCACCGAGCCCTGCAGCACACCACTATTAACTGGCCTCTTGCTGGATTTGGCTTCAACTACTTTAACCACATGTCTTTGTCCACTCACTTGAGGTGATAAAAGCAACCATCTTACCAGTCCTATGAGCAGCCTCCTTCAATTCTGTTAGAATTCAGAAAAAAAACAACTTCAAAGGGCATATGAACACAGGATCTTTTAAATGGACACAACAAGGATCCAGATGCAAAATATATAAGCAGCAAAAAATAACTGGTGGATGTAGGGAGGAAACACACAAGTAGTCAACATGTAAAACAGCACAACTAATTGTCATAGACGTGCATATGTACTGAGCATGTCACTGTCTGGAAAGAGATCACGTTACCTGGGGGAGAGAAAAAACTACACACTAGGGACATCAAGGGCTGTCCCTGATGTCACAGCAAAATGGTAGCCTTAATGGCATAGGAAGGTACTAGGCTAGCTGCTCTTGTGGGTCACTTTAAGCCTAGCTAGTTTCACTTTTGGTGCATGAATTAATCTATCCTGTTTGGTGTTATTTATTTATTTATTTATTTTACATTTATTTTACATTTGTTAACCGGGCTAGTCTGGCTGGATACATGTCCATTTTCAGCAGAGGCCCGAGGAGAAAAGCTCCACTATCAGACTAAGACAATACATGAGGAATACTTTACTAAAATAGATCAATCTTTTTTTTTTTTTTTTGGTGTTAAATTGGCCCGATCCATTCCAAGGTGAACAATTATATATTACCCCCAGTAAAAATAACTGGAATCATACTATAGATAATTTGAGCCCAAAAATGGGATAAACATTTAGGAGCTGCTTCTGTCAATTAATATACAGGGGGCAGTCCTGGGGTAAATTTTCCATTACCCATACAAAATCCATGTTGCACTTCAAAACAGACAGGGATAAGCTTTGTTTTACATGGATGGGGAATCTGTTGCAGAGTAGTGGCATCCTCTGCAAGAAATACCCATCCCTCCAAACAGTTCTGTTGTTGTAGAAGAGGCTTAGATCCCTGGACTGATGCCATTTGAATTGTTGATATGCAGTAGGTCCATCATTACTGGGTTGGGAGATGCCTTGCAGACACAGCTTACCTCTTATCAGCCTATGGATATAAAGTATAGCCACAGGGCTTTTCGTTGGTCCATATAGGACACATTGTTTTGGCCTTATATCCTTTTAGTAAAAGTACCTCTGTGGGTGTTTTAGTTGTTGCATGTGTTTGGACAGATACATGCCAAAGGGGGCACTGTACTCAATGATTGACCTAGACTGTCCATGCTTAAACAGCAGCACAATAACATTCTCTCAACATTGTCTGAGTAACACACAAATAAAAAAAAACTGATTAACAGAGGACAGTCAGTACAATGGCTATCTTACCAAACAGTACCAATAGGGGTTTCTCAAGAATTAACATAAAAAAAACTAAAAGCAACTAGGTGCCAGAGCTCCAAGCAAAGGCTCACTGCCAACCAACCATGAAAACAAGGCACTACAGAGGTAACAGAAATAAATCTTGAAACAACGCTCAATACGAGTCAAAACTTTAATATTAAAATAAAAACATCCACAAATCGAAACACATTTGCCTTGTTTTTGTGGTTCCTCAAGGATTAATATTAGGGCCTTTGTATTGTGCATGTCATTAATAAGTATGCTGAATACTAATCAAAAAAGCCACTGTGACTCAATAAGCAGATTCCAGTTATATATGAAACTATCATGAGAGAGAATATATAATTATATTAACCATGGGATGGGTAAGGCCAATCCAACAAATGGGATGCTGGCTAGACTTAAAATGTCCTGCAAGCACAGATAGCTTAGCATTTATCTATGAATCTACAGCAAAAGATTGTATATCAAGGGCTTTTGAGGGATCCAAGAACATAGAAGCTACTAGCTAACCCTGGCTTCTGTAATGATTTAGTATGTCTAGAAAGTTTAGTAATGCAGTTCCAGAGCTATGCCCTGGGTGAAAACCATGTTATGCTTCAGAAAGCTAAAAGGTGGACAATGTGTTATGAATCTAAGTTTTCAGTATGTCAAGCAGTTTGAGTTGCATTAAATGTTTAGGTGGTTAAGTTCTCCTGCAAGTAATAATGAAACTTTAATTTCACATATACATATGTTTTAAATAGCATTGGTGTTAAATGGTCATTTAATGGATAAAATGATGATTCTATGCCAGCCCAGTGACACAAAGGGATAATGATGATCTTATGCCAGCCCAGAGACACAAAGGGATAAATTTGTGACCACAACCAAAGCAACCAGAATTTGATTAGTGGCTCAAGCGACTGATGGTTGTAGCGAGAAGGATGGGCAGTGCCTATCCTTGGGGAGCAAGGTGGTTCTCAGTTAGTTATGTGTGCTGCTTCAAGTGTCATGGGATGGAGGTCTCTCAAACACCAAAGGCAGGTGCTGGTTCAGGGAGGAGCATGCACTGTTTCTACTCAAACTGGCAACAGTAGCTCCTGCTCCAAAAATGAAGGAATGTGCATACATGGGTGTGGTGAGAGCGTTAGTAGACCCTGTGGTAAAGCAGGTGTGGGCATCACTACCAAGGGATGAATTAGGATCATAAAAGAAAAAGGCTGTCATTGCTAGGACCCTGGTGAGAGCATGCAAGCCATCACTCGATGTCTGCCCAGATGACGGATCCCACCATGGCAAATCTGATGATGATCCTTAACTCCAAGGACCAAATAAGCCCATGTACCACTGGGGAAACCTGACAGTCAGTGGGCAAAGGGGAGACAATACAGGAAAAAATGGTGATGATCTTGACAATTTTAGACTAAGAAGGGTGTCTAATTAACTGCCTTTTTTGCTCACTCAATTTTTTTTTTCAAGATTACACCACTGAAACATGATAATTTTTCCATGGTGGTGCAGCGGTAGCGTTGTTGCCTCACAGCAAGAGCTTCTACTGTTCAATTCTCAGCTGGAGTGCGGGGAGTGCCTTCTGTGTGGAGTCTGCATGTCCTCCCCGCGGTTGGGTGGCATTCGAAGACATGCATAAACGGGCATGCCTTCGTTGAAGGTTGGACGTCGAGCTGGCACCTCGGCGTTTGTGAAAATCTACTGCCAATCATTAACGGACCGGAGGTCCGCTGTGGCGACCCCTAACCGGGAGAAGCCGAAAGACAAACAACCACCACTGAAACATGATTAGACAGCTGGGACAGCATGCAATGTAAAGGTGATCATTAAAGCTCTTGGCAAAATGATAGTCAAATGTTAGCAGCTTGCTTGTACAACATCAGTTTGTGTTTACATATGGAAGTTATTTGTGACTGTAAAAACAAACTTATTTTTAATATTTTGCAAAAAAAAGTATTTTTTAATATTTGTATGTATATTTTAACATATTATCAATGCAGACATACACAAACATTTTAGTTAATATGCAGTAGCCTAAGAAGAATGGCAATACACTTAAAAATGGCAAGCTGTAAAATTGTGTGGCGTTGTCGGGTAGCAAAAGAAGAAAAAATGTTACAGCTACAGTTCATTTCCTGCCGAAAACATATTAAAAAGATGATTAACCTGAATCCTCCAACACTTCAAGGGTGAAAGTTAGTACTTGCAATATTTCTATAACAAAGACAAAATGACATCAAAGTGTAAAGCAAGACATGCTATCCCTATATCACACTGAAATGTCAGAATGCTGACAGGCAGGTTTCCGACTAATTCTTCTCTTTTCAGCTTTTCCCGGGTTAGGGTTCACCACAGCAGAACAATGGTCCACAAAATGATTGGCAGTGGAGTTTTATGGTGACCCGGTGCCCAACCTTCCACAGAAGGCACACACACACAGAGACACACAGAGACACACAGAGACACACACACACACCTAGGGCCAATTTAAAGTGCTCAATCAACCTGCAAGCCTGTCTTTGGGATGTGGGAGGAAACCGGGGCACACGGAGGAAACCCACACAACCGCAGGGAGGACATGCAGACTCCGTACAGAAGGCACCCCAGCCAAGAATCGAACCAGAGAACTTCTTGCTGTGAGGCGACAATGCTAACCACTGCACCACCACAGCCGCCCCTACTCCACATTTTTGCTGGCTGCACAAAAACTTTCACTTGGAACTACTACTGTGAAATAGAACAAAGGAAGGATAATAAAATTAAATAAAACTGCATACATACCTTTCCTGGCAGAAAATAATTGTACTTGGAGTAATATAAAACTTCTCAATAATGTATCAAAAAACTCTGATCTGTTTTGTTGTTATTATAAGACTCCTCAATAAGTGTGATTTTTAAACACTTTGTTACTTGAAAGATCACTTAAGATATTGGAGCAAGTGAGGAACACTGCGCCAGCTGTTTAATGCAAATTTCAACGTACAACAATCCTCAAAATATAACCTCATAGTTAAAGCACAATGCCACTATATTCCTTGAACAGCTAGGCTCTTACCTGACTGCCGAACCCTTTGTAAAGTCTGCTGAGCCAGGACCTCTGAACGGGGCACTAGAATGATGAAATCCACCTTGCTAAACCTGCCAAGGTCCAAACTCTGTGTACCACTGTCAGCGACAGCACACACTTGGGATAGAAGCTTCCGAGCAACCACAAGCTGAGCCTGATAGATCTGGAAAGATTCACTATCCAAATCAATTTCTAAAGGGGGAAAAAGAACGAGAACCATTTTTTCATTAACATTACTAATAAAAACATATGGACCACAAGAATGTAACACATTTGACCCAGTATTAACTATGACATTACCTACAAACAGTGTTACTTTATACCACATAGTATAAACTAACACCAAGAAATACAACCTTTAGAAGTAAAGATACATATCAAAAGTATAGTTGTGTGAGAACACTCACTATAGCACTAGATGTTGAAGTAAAATCATCACTGCTGCACTACTACTCATTATTGATGGAAATTAACATCAGTGCATAACTGCCCTTCCACCCTGACATCCAGAGATTATGGATGTTCCCAAAGTGGAGCTAAACTTCTCTCCTATCCAAGACTCATGTTCAGCCTACAGATAAAAGAGAGAACAGCCTACAACTTTTTCAATATTTTTTTGGTAGGAGAGTTACCAACAAACCTGTCTTTCATCCTTAGTCTGAAAAGCTCTGGAGGACCTAAGAAGTTTACCTCATTTACCTAATCAAATAAAAGTTTGAAGGCCCAGAGAAATCCTAAACACCCAGAGGAATTCTATGGTTCGAGTTTTAACTGCCGAGTACTCCTCCCTGGTATAAAACAAACATATATTTCTTATATTTTACTTGTGTTATGTTATATTATAATGACCAGGTTTATCCATGCTGGTAAATACCCATTTTCAGAGGGGACCCAGACAGTAAGCGTAGAGTAAGACAAAGCAAGATACAAAATTAATCAGCATATTAAAACAACTATACTCAACAACCTGAAAAAAATCAGGCAATTAGGTAAAATGTACGTATAATAGTAAACAAAGGTAAATACAGTATTAAGTAATATAGAAGATACAAGTTGTAGGCAACATGGCTCCCTATTGTAATTCTGAGACTCAAGTGCTCACCCAGAATGATGGGCAAAATTATGAAAACACAGGAAAACAACAAAATGTCAAACATTGCTGTTCTTTAATTTTTTTTGGGGGGAGGCAAGTTCCTTCAACCCTCCCCCCCCCCATGTGTGTGGGGGCACCAACCCTAAACCAGCCAACTCCCAGACAGCCACACCTTAGAGAAAAGGAAGTACTTCAAGAAAGTTCAATCTCAGACATAGTATACACAAGTGTGCAGTTTCAGTTATTCACTCTAGCTATTCCAGGACTCAAAAATCTCAGAACATCAAATGTTTACCAGGCAAGCAAGTTGTGAATTCAACTTGAAAGGAAATGGGCAATTGAAACAAGTGGCGTATACAGATAACATTAATAAGTGGAGAGAGACAAATGTGAAAGAAGCAGGTAGGAAATGATGAAGGGTAGCAGAAGTACTGGAAAAGGTAAGGCTAAGACATGTGAAGGTCATATGACTCTGGAGTACTACTGTTGTTAATTAGCAACAAGAGAAAGTATATAAACGGGTAGTGAGAGAAGCAGAATATCAAAAAGGGCTAGGAGACGACACTTGAGACAGGTTAATGCACTGTTGTAAGAGATTTACATGAACTTTTGAAATTTCTTGTACTTCTGATTTACGTCAACTGTAGTGGTAGTGTATTTCACATATCATGCAGGAAAATGCTTGTACCTCTGTTACTTAAGTTTGGTTGTATTTGTGTGTGTGTGTAGATTTTCTTCATCCAAGGGGAAAATTGAGGACCCATCAACCTCCTTCCTTTCTCCACTCCCAAGTACATAAATAAAGGCCATTCTCAGGGGGAAGGAAAGGAGCTGTACTGCAGCAATAATCCCTTTTATTGAAACATCTACTGTTACTGAGAGTGTACTCACACAACTGATCATATTCATCACACAGATTACTACTGCAGGAGGATTCATTACTGTGGGCAGAGTTATTTATCCACTTAGGTTAAATAGTGTAGTGGTAGTGGTTACAGTATGTTCTGCAGACTGCACTACTCCTAGCCTTTAGTGCCCATCTTGTTGTTGTCTTTTCGGCTTATCCCGGTTAGGGGTCGCCACAGCGGAACTCTGGTCTGCTAATGATTGGCAGTAGATTTTTATGGTGCTGAGTTGCCAGCCCCATCTTGTAATTTCTGAAAAAGTTGTGAAGGGTTGTCCAAGTAGCTGCCACACAAATACGCTGAGCTGAAAAACACTTCTTATGTCATGCATGCTCACACCTTAACGCTTTGCCTGGGATTTTATTCACCTTGCTCTTTACTTCAAAAGACAGCTGCTGTTGAAATGCTTCTCTATTATAGTGATACCTTACTCACTAAATATAATGTAACTAGCTGGGGTTTGAAATAATTGTTAAGGTGTTTACCTCAGAGTATAACGTCTGATTCTCACCTTTGAAGGAAAACATGTTTAAAATGAGTCAGAAGGGCAGCTAGCCAAGTACTTATCTATGAAACTAAAGTCACTTTGCCAGCGCTTGCTAGAGTAGAGTACAGGCCTAACCTATTCCATGGGCAAGATGCATGCAAAAAAGTACAGTTGTGTACACTTACCATAAATGTAGATGTTTGAGTGTATTCGCTGTTGCAGTCATTACATTTGGGTAATCTGCTGGCAGGTTGCCCTCAGTCGGCCTGAATAACAAAGTCTTGGGTCCTGTGTCAGTTGCTGTCTCCTCTTCCATGACGTCAGGTCGTCAGGGGTATAAAAACATGCAGCTGACGCCATTTTAATCCGTTTTTCTTGCCCCAGATGTCAGGTGCCCCCCAAATGGGCAGCAAACAAAAAAAAAAAAAAAATATATATATATATATATATATATATATATATATATATATATATATATATATATGTAATTTAGAACACAAACATTTTACCTCCAACCAAAAGCAAATACACCAAAAAGGCTTGGGCTGGTGGGTGGGTAACCCGGACTGCAACAGTGAATACACTCAAACATCTACATTTATGGTAAGTACACAACTGTACTATGTTCTTTGTGTTTCACTGTTGCAGTCATTACATTTGGGTAGAATCCCAAAGCTGTGGATGGGAGAATGGAATTATACAGCATTAGGAGCAGCTATAAGGCCCTGCAGGACAGCAGTGGCAAAGCCTGCCCTGGATTTAGGAAACAGAGGTAAGGATTGGTCCTGAGGGCCACCCTGTCCGGATAAAAAATGATGAAAGGCTCCACTGCCATGACAGCCTGTAGTTCTGAAATCCTTCTAGCTGAAGTGACTGCTAAAAGAAAGGTGGTCTTCCAAGAAAGAAATTTTATGTCTGCAGTAGCAGCTGGTTCAAAAGGAGGTAGGGTGAGTTTTTCCAGCACAAAATTGAGGTACCATGCAGGAGTCGGTGCTCTCCTGGGAGGTCTCAAATTTTTGGCCCCTCTGAGGTACTGCTTTAGCAGGGGATGAGAAAAGAGAGGCGGCTCTGTGTTGTAATGAGCTGAGATAGCAGAGGCATGGATTTTTATAGAAGAAAAAGATAGGCCCTTGTGAAGCATCTCAGTTAAATATTGCAGAATCTGAGGAATATTGGGCATTGTTGTGTTTATTCCTTGTGCTTGGTTCCGGGCACAGAATCTTTTCCATTTATCAGAATACGATTTTCTAGTACTAGGCCTTCTAGCCTTGAAAATGCCATCCCTCATATGTTTACTGAGAGATGTGATTGGTGAAATTAGTTGATTAGCCATGCTGCAAGATTCAGAGTTTGGAGCTGAATGTGCAGAATTTGATAGTTCTGCTGTGACAACAGATGAGGTGTCTGAGGCAAGTACCACGGAGGAAGGTGTGACATATTCCTTAGAAGCGGGTACCAGTGTTGGTGAGGCCAGTCTGGAGCAATCAGAATCATTTTTTGTTTTTTCCTGACTTTTAGTAAAACCTTGGAGAGCAGAGGCAGAGGGGAAAGGCATAGATTGATAGGTTTTTCCAGCTGAAGGATGGAGCATCCACTTTCCAAGCTTTTTTGTGATTAATTCTTGTGCAGAATTTGTCTGATAGTTTTGGGGAGAGGCAAAATGATCAATGTCTGGGCTCCCCCATTTTCATGTCAACCTGCTGAAGATTTGTGGATCCACTTTCCATTCATGTGGGTCCATAAGATTTCTGCTTAGGTCGTCTGCCAGAGTATTTTGCTTTCCTGGCAGGAATTGAGCTTGAAGATGTATTTGGTAAGTCAAGGCTGTGTTCCACAGGGCCATGGCTAGTCTGCAAAGGGGGTAGGAGTGGGTACCCCCCCTGCTTGTTTATGTACCACATAACTGTGGTGTTGTCCGTCTTTATCAGTAGTTGCCCTGGATAAAGGAAGTCCTTGAAGGCTGTCAGAGCATTCTGTATAGCTGGCATTTCTTTCTGGTTGATATGTAGGTGGATCTGATTTTGGCTCCATTTCCCCTGAATGGCTCTCCCTGCCAGATGGGCCCCCCAAGCATAGTCTGATGCATCAGTAGTCAAGGTTTGGGTGGCAGGGGGTAGAATGAATGACAGTCCCTTGTTTTGGTGACAGGCTTCTGCCCACCAAAGGAACTCCTATTGCAGGCAAGGAATGAGGGGAATCAATGTTTCCAGGCTGTGACAATGTTGACTCCATAAGCTTTTTAGGTACTACTGAAGTTTCCTCATAAGCAGTCTTGCGTATGGAATTAGTAGAATGCAGGATGCTATGAACCCCAAAGCCTGCAGAATTTGCCTTGCAGATAGCTGGGTTTTTGTGGCCACTTGTTTGAAGTATGTTATCAATTGAATTTGTTTGTCTGGCATGAGGTAAGCCATCTGGGCAGCTGTATTCAAACTTGCACCCAGGAATGTAATTATTTGAGAGGGTACCAGTTGTGATTTCTTTTCGTTTATGGTGTACCCTAAGCATGTTAGAAGCCTTTTTACAAATGCCAGATGTTGTAGAAGAGTGTCCTTGTCTTCTGCCTGAAATAGACAATCGTCCAGATAAGGATAAATTTGAATGTTTCTTTGTCTGCAAAATGCAATCACTGGTACCAGGCACTTTGTGAAGACCCTGGGTGCAGTAGATAAGCCAAACAGCAGTGCAGAGAACTGGTAATGCAAATAGCCTGCTTTAAAGTGGATGTATATTCTGCAAGATTCCCTGATTGGGATATGCAGGTAAGCCTCTTTTAAGTCTTGAGTTACCAACCAGGCATTCTTGCCTAGCATAGGCAGTAGCTTTTGTAGAGTCAGCATCTTGAATTTTGGAATGTCCAAGAAAGTATTTAGAATGGATAAGTCCAGAATTGGATGCCATGATTTGTCCTTTCTGGGTACCAGGAAAAGTCTTGAATAAAAACCTTGTCCTTTTTCCTTTTCTGGCACTGGTTGAATAGCCCCCATATCCATGAGGGACATGACTTGTTTCTGGGCCTCTGCCCACTGATTTGGAGGCAGAAATGGCCATCTGTTTGGAATTGGCAACATGTGGAAATGAAATCTGTATCCCTGTCATACTATATTTAAAACCCACTTGTCCTGGGTAATTAGATGCCAATTTTGAGCATGAAGTGCTAGTTTTCCCCCCAAAGGGGCTGCCAAAAGATAAGTGCTTGGAAATGGCAAAGGAAAGTCATTGAGACTGTTTACCGTAGGGTGGTGCTTTGCTACTTCCTGATTTGGAGGTGGAGGCACCCCATTGTTGCCCTGTAAGATCCTTGTGACTGAAACCTGGAGCCTTTGGAGTGTCTGGGTTTGACCTGAGCAGCTCTGTTGGGTACGGGAAAGGACCAATTCTTAGTAGGCCAGTGCCTACTAAACCTGGGTGGCTGCACTTGCAAGAAATCTTTTACAGTTTGCATAGATTTAGCTTTCTCTTCCATCTTTTTCAAAACTTCTTCTGCCTTATTACCAAACAGACTGTCCTGCTGTAAAGGAGCATCCAACAATTTAGCTTTAACATGATCAGGCAGATTTTGCTCCTTGAGCCAAGCATGCCTTCTTATCACAGATCCAGTTACGGGGGCCCTGCAAGAGGCCTCCAAGGAATCAAAACTGCATTGCAAAATATGCTTTCCAACTTGTTCAGCTGAATGCAATAAATCCTGTAACTCTATTTTCCACACAATCAGAAATTAACAATTTTCTGTTTCAGTAAGCCCATGACATGCTGTTGATATTTAAGCATATGAAATTGACAGTTTAAAGCCCTGATTGCCAGGGTTGCAGACGTATAAACTTTCTTACCCCATCTATCCAGTGCCCTGGAGTCTCTATCGGAAGGGATAGGATTTTTAGCAGTAAAAGCCTTAACACCCTTGGGACCCTGAGAAATTGTTTCAGAGTCAGCAGTAGGATTTTTGAAAAGAAATTTGTGGGAGTCAGGAACCCTGTAATATCTGTCTGGCTTACTAGGAGCCGGAGGCAGGGAATCAGGAGCCATGCTGGATTCTGAGAAAACATCAACAACAATGTCTAAAACAGGAGGTATACCCAAAGGCCTATGCTGATGAAGAAAAAAATCCCTAAAGCCTCTTTTTGGATTCTGAAAGATCCTGACTCTCCCAATGAAAATGTTCCCTTAAGGTATGCAAAGTCTCTCCAAAAGAAAAATCCTCAGGAGGAGAAGCAGAAGGGATGGATTTTTCTGCATCAGAGTCCTCATAAGGGGGAATAGAAAATTCCTGATCAGAAGAAAGTACAGTTGTGTACACTTACCATAAATATAGATGTCCGAGTATATTCACTGTTGCAGTCATTACATTTGGGTAATCCTAATGGCAGGTTCAGTCGGCCTGAATTCCAAAGTCCAGGGTCCTGCGTCGGCTGCTGTCGCCCCTTCCCTGACGTCAGGTTGTCAGGGGGTATAAAAGATGTGGCCGACGCCATTTTCTTTAGTTTTTCTTGCCCCAGATGTCAGGTGCCCCCTAAAAGGGTAGCCAAAATTTATATATATATATATATATATATATATATATATATATATATATATATAAAAATACATGCACCGATATAAACTTTACCTTCCTCTACAAGAAAATACACCACATAGGTTGTATAAATCAAAGGAGGAAAGATAGGTTCCATCAGAAGAAAGGGGGATGGTGGGTGGGTAACCTGGACTGCAACAGTGAATACACTCGAACATCTACATTTATGGTAAGTGTACACAACTGTACTATGTTCTCAGTGTTTCACTGTTGCAGTCATTACATTTGGGTAGAGTCCCAAAGCTATGGTTGGGAGACTGGAGCTAAACAGCATTAGGAGCGGCTATGAGGCCCTGCAGAACTGCAGTGGCAAAGCCTGCCCTGGATTTAGAGTAGAGTGGCAGATGATAGTGCTTTGTAAAGGTGTGCACTGAACTCCAAGTAGCAGCCTCTAAAATGTCCTTGGTTGGTACTCTCCTGAGAAAGGCTGCTGAAGTGGCTGCAGCTCTGGTTGAATGTGGCCTAATGCCCTTGGGCACTGGCTTGCCATGGTCTAAGTAGCAGAAACAAATGCAGTGGCCTATCCACTTTGAAATAGTTTGCTTTGAGATAGCCTTTCCTTGTAATCCTGCAGCATATGCCACTAGTAATTGCTCTGTCTTTCTGAAAACTTTGGTTCTGTCCAAGTAGAATTTAAGCTGTCTGTGTACGTCCCAAAGAATGCAGAATTCTCTCCCCCTTGTTCTGTGGATTTGGTAAAAAGTTGGCAGATGAATAGTTTGGTTAAGAGCCACACTGGACACCACCTTAGGCATAAATGTTGGGTTTATCCTCAGAGAGACCCTGTCTGGATAAAAAATGATAAAAGGTTCCACAGCCATGAGTGCCTGTAGCTCTGAAACTCGTCTTGCAGAAGTTATTGCTAAGAGCAGAGCTGTTTTCCAAGATAAAAAGTTTATATCAGCAGTAGCAGCTGGCTCAAAAGGAGGCAGGGTGAGTTTTTCCAGACATAGTTGAGGTCCCATGCAGGCATTGGTGATCTCCTTGGAGGCCTTACATTTTTGGCTCCTCTGAGGTACTGCTTTAATAAGGGATGAGAAAAGATTGGTGGCTCTGTATTGTAATGAGCCGAAATGGCAGAGGCATGAATTTTAATAGATGAAAAAGATAGGCCTTTGTCCAGTATCTCAGTTAAGTATTGCAAAATTTGAGGAATATTTGGCACAGTTGTATCAGCTCCTTGTGCCTGGTTCCAACTACAGAATCTCTTCCATTTTCCAGTGTAAGATTTTCTAGTACCAGGCCTTCTGGCTTCCAAAATGACATCCATCACAGCTTTACTGAGAGGTGCGTTTTGCATGACTACATTATCCGCCATGCTGCCAGGTTTAAAGTCCTGAGTTGGCTGCACAGGATCAGATTGTTTTGCTGGGAGAGTAGATGAGGTATTTGAGGTAAGGTCCAAGCGGGGCATTGAGACAAGTTCCTTAGTATTGGATACCAGTACTGGCGGGGCCAGTCTGGGGCAATTAGTACCATCTTTGGCTTCTCCTGTCTGACCTTTAGGAGTACCTTCGGGAGAAGAGGCAGTGGGGGAAAGGCATATACTGATAGGTTTTTCCAGCTGAAAGATAGGGCATCCACTTTCCATGCTCGTCTGTGATAAATCCTTGTGCAGAATCTTTTTAGTTGGTAGTTGTGAAGGGAGGCAAATAGCTCTATGTCTGGGCATCCCCATTCCCTTGTTATCATGCTGAAGACTTGTGGATCCAGTTGCCACTCGTGGTGATCCATGAGGTTTCTGCTTAGTTCGCCTGCCAGAGTATTTTTCCTTCCTGGCAAGAATTGTGCCTGCAGATGAACTTGGTAAGTCAATGCTGTGTCCCACAAAGTCATGGCTAGTCTGCAAAGTGGGTAAGAATGTGTGCCCCCCTGCTTGTTTATATACCACATGACTGTGGTGTTGTCTGTCTTTATCAGTAGTTGTCCCGGATGAAGTAGGTCCTTGAAGGTTGTCAGGGCATTTTGAACAGCTTGCATCTCTTTTTGATTGATATGTAGATGCATTTGGTTTGAGGTCCATGTGCCCTGAATGCATCTTCTTGCCATGTGGGCCCCCCAGGCATAATCTGATGCATCCGTTGTTAGTGTCTGCCTGGCTGGGGGTAATGTCAATGGCTGTCCCTTGTTTTGGTGACAAGCCTTTGCCCACCATCAAAACTCCTGTTGCAGGCAGGGAATGAGAGCAATCATAGTTTCCAGGCTGTGGCAATGTTGAGTCCAAACACTTTTTAGGTACCACTGAAGTTTCCTCATATGCAGTCTTGCATATGGAATTAGTAGGATGCCATGAAGCCCAAAGCCTGCAGAATTTTTCTTGCAGATAACTGGGCCTTTGTTGCTAACATTTTGAAATAGGTAGTCAGTTGCCTTTGGCTGGCGTGAAATAAGCCATCTGGGCAGTTGTATTTAAGCTTGCACCCAGGAATATTATCTCTTGAGAGGGTACTAGTTTTGATTTCTTTTCGTTGACTGTGTACCCTAGACATGTTAGAAGTCTTTTCACAAACGCCAGATGCTGTAGAAGAATGTCCTTGTTCTCTTCTTGAATTAGACAGTCGTCCAAGTAAGGATATATTTGTATTCCTCTTTGTCTGCAAAATGCAATTACTGGTGCCAGGCAATTTGTAAAGACCCTGGGTGCAGTAGATAAGCCAAAGGGCAGTGCAGAGAATTGGTAATGCATTGAGCCAGCCTTGAATCTGAGGTATCTTCTGCATATTTGTCTGATTGGGACATGCAGGTCTAAAGTCACAAGCCAAGCGTTCTTGCCCAGCATGGGCAGAAGCTCCTGCAAAGTCAACATCTTGAATTTTGGTATATCCAGGAATCTGTTCAGAATAGATAGGTCCAGTATTGGCCTCCAGGCCTTGTCCTTTCTGGGTACCAAGAATAGTCTTGAGTAAAATCCTTGTCTCTGCTCTTGCTCTGGTACTTGTTGAATGGCCCCCATGTCCATGAGGGATGAGACTTGTTTTTGTGCCTCTGCCCATTGATTTTTTGGCAGATCTGGCCAGCCATTTGCCTTTGGCAGGGTATGGAAATGGAACTTGTAGCCTTGTGACACGATATTTAGAACCCACTTGTCCTGGGTTATAATGTGCCAGTTTTGAGAAAAAAAAGTGCTAATTTTCCCCCTAAGGGTGCTGCCAAGAGATAAGTGCTTGGTGCAGGCAGGGGGAAGTCATTCGGACTGTTTCCTGTATGGTTGTGATTTGTCTTCTCCAACTTTGGAGGTAGAAGCACCCCATTGCTTTGACCTGTATGAACCTTGCACCTGGGATCTGCCTCTAGGGCTTTTGGATCTGTCTCTTTGAGGTCTGTCTGACACAGGAAAGGACCATTTCTTTGTTGGCCAGTGTCTACTAAACCTAGGTGGCTGTACTTGTAAAAAATCTTTGACAGTTTGCATAGATTTAGCTTTGTCCTCCATTTTCTTTAACACCTCTTCTGCCTTAACACCAAACAAAGTATCATGTTGTAAAGGTGCATCTAGTAATTTAACTTTGACATGATCAGGCAGATTCTGTTCCTTTAACCAAGCATGCCTCTTAATTACAGAACCCGTAACTGTAGTCCTGCAGGAGGCCTCCAAAGAATCAAAACCACACTGCAAAGTATGCTTTCCAACTTGTTCAGCTGCATGCCATAATTCCTGCATTTCCTTGTTTTCTGCACATTCAGAGTTTAACAACATTTTCTGTTTAAGCAATGCCAAGATATGTTGCTGATATTTGAGCATATGAAACTGACAGTTTAAGGCCCTTATAACCAAGGTAGCAGATGTGTATACCTTTTTTTCCGCATCTACCCAGTGCCCTAGAATCTCTGTCAGAGGGGGTAGGGTTTTTTTTTGCAGCGGAAGCCTTAACTCCTTTGGGACCCTGTGAAATAGTTTTTGGGTCTGCAGCAGGGTTTTTAAAAAGGAATTTATGAGAGTCAGGAACCCTGTAATATCTGTTAGGCTTAACAGGAGCTGGAGGTAAGGAGTCAGGAGTAAGACTAGACTCCGAAAACACAATCTACAAAGTCTAACACAGGTGGAATGGCTAGTGGCCTGTGTTAAGGTAGTAAAAGGAAATCCCTGAGCCTCTTTTTAGATTCTGAAAAATCCTGGCTCTCCCAGTGGAAATGCTCCCTCATGGTATGCAAGGTTTCCCCAAAACAATAGTCCTCTGGAGGAGAAGCTGAATGAATAGATTCTTCAGCATCAGAATCCTCATAGGGGAAGAGAATATTCCTTATCAGAAGAGGAATCAGAAGAAATGGAAACCTGATCTGAAGATTCATAGTCAGTCTCTTGCCTAGGCCTCTTATCAGGAGGGGGATGGGAACCCCTGATCAAGGTAATCAAGTCTTCGGCCATTTTGAGCATCTGTTTTTTGGGCACAGAGGCCTGACCACGTGGCTCTTAAGTTTGTTTCTTTGCTTTAGAAGGTGCTTTAATGTTTGCCTTTGAAGCTGAAGTCGGTTTAATGTAAAGATGTTTAGGTCTGAATACACCCTCAGAAGCCGGTGCTTGCTCAGTGGCTCTGGACCCATCTGAAGGAATAGTATCCGAGGCTCCAAAACCTTGAGTTTCCAGCGGCATGGCCGACTCCACAGGGGCTGCGAAAGTGCCTCATTGAGAACCGGCGACTGGCTTAGGAGTAGCTTCTTCGTCGGTTTTGGGCCTCGGTTGTCTATCTCTCTCTTCTTTGCATTTTTTGTGAACTCCGGTAGTCGGATGGCTATCCGACGACATTTCTGGAAAATTAAACCGGTGTCCAAAGTAGTTTAAAGAAAAATCATACCGACGCTTAACAGTGCGTTGATTAAATCTAGCACAAAACCGACAACCAGAAACATTGTGACCAGGGCCTAGGCAAGCAATACAGTAAGAATGAAAATCCTAATGAGATATTTGCTTTCCACAAGAAATACAATTATTTACTTTTTCTGACATCGGTCTGGAGCAAGAAAAAAGTTTCCCCAATGGGGTACTTAGCTTTATTGAAGACTTCGGATCTGAAACTCAAACATGAAAATCTCCTGAGTCGGCCTACCGGCACTTGTGAACTGCTTCTGCTTCGGGCACCGCACGGCAAGAAAGACTGGAGAAAATGGCGTCGGCCGCATCTTTTATACCCCTGACGTCAGGGAAGGGGCGACAGCAGCCGACACAGGACCCAGGACTTTGGAATTCAGGCCGACTGAGGGCAACCTGCCATCAGGATTACCCAAATGTAATGACTGCAACAGTACAACATGGAGAACATATGGAAACGATCGTAAGTTTACCCCAGGAGTCACATCTGTGTCACTACTAGACAGGGGCACAGTAAACTAATTCTATTATATAAGGGGACCTTCACTGTGTCACTACTAGACAGAGGCACAGTATTCTAAATCTATTCTGTACATTTTTGTACCATTTCATGGGGTGGCGAAAGCCACATCACTATGGCTAGGCTTACAAATGCCCCAGGGCACATAGCCTAGTACTAAACTATGAAACTATGAAACTATAAACCTGATCTGAAGATTCATAATCAGTGCCTTGCCTAGGCCTCTTAGCAGGAGGGGGTTGGGAACCCTGATCAAGGTAATTAAATCCTCAACCATTTTGATCATTGGTTTTTTAGGCATAGGGGCCTGAACACATGGCTCATGCGTCAGTTTTTTTAGACATAGAAGTTGGTTTTGGCCTTGTTTTTGATGTTGGCGTCGGTTTAATATACAAATCTGTAGGCCTGAAAACACCCTCAGAAGCCGGTGCCTGCTCAGCGGCTCCGGACCCATCCAAGGGAGAGACATCCGCAAGTTCAATACTTGAAGAATCTCGTGGCATACCGGACTCTGAATGGGTCTCGGTAGAGGCCCACGACTCAAAAGTAGCGGGCATCAGGGGCTGCGAAAGCGCCTCACTGAGTACCGGCAACTGGCTTAGGAGAATCTTCATCAGTTTTGGACCTCGACGGTCTGTCTCTGTCTTTTTCTTTGCGTTTTTTGTGAATTCCAGTAGTCGGATTGCTAACCCACATTTCAGGATAGTTAAATCTTGAACCAAAGTATTCAGAAGCAAAAATATACTGACGCTTAATAGTGCGTTGGTTAAATTTAACACAAAACCGACAGCAAGGCACGTTGTGGTCAGGCAAGGAATAAAGTACAAATGAAAATCCTTATGAGGTATTTGCTTCTCACAAGCAATACAATTATTAACTTTTACCGATATCGGTAAGGAGCAAGAAAAAGTTTTCCCAATGGGTACTTAGCTTTAGTTTGAAAACTTCGGTTCTGAAACTCGAAAACGAAAATTTCAGGAGTCGGCAGATTGGCAAGTGTGAACTGCTTCTGCTTCGGGCACCGCGTGGCAAAATAGACTGGTTAAAATGGCATCGGCTGCATGTTTTATACCCCTAACGACCTGATGTCATGGAAGAGGAGACAGCAACCGACGCAGGACCCAAGACTTTGTTATTCAGGCCGACTGAGGGCAACCTGCCAGCAGATTACCCAAATGTAATGACTGCAACAGCGAAACACGAAGAACATCTGGCAAGGTAGCCAAAGACTACCTGAAGACTTTTGTTGTTTCTATGCATCCTGGTTGCTTGTGCACATCCAACAAACTGTAATACCCTTTTCTCCCCTGCACTGGAGATTAGGAAAGAATATGGGCAGTCTTATGACCTAATTCAATGCCACATCTTGCCCTACCTTATGTGTAAATTAGATATTAGTCCAATGGCTTATCCTGTCTCTAATAAAAAAGCAAAAAGTACAGTTTTGTACCTACCATAAATGTAGATGTTCGAGTGCTAATACAGCTGCAGTCATAACAGATGGGTTCTCCTGCCATCAGGCGGGTCCTCGGTTGGCCGAATTCCAAAGTCTAGGTCCGGCGTTGGTTGTCGTCGCTTCTTCCCTGACGTCAGTGTGACAGGGGTATAAAAGAATCAGCCGACGCCATTTTCTTCAGTTTTTCTTGCCCCAGATGTCAGGTGCCCCCAGAAGGAAGGCAATACATAAATTTATATAATAAAGCAATGCAATATAATTAAAATACAGTAGTTGCAAGCAAATACACCATAAATGAATACCCCAATCAGGATGTATGAGGAGGTGTTTGCCAACAGGCCTGTCCCAAGAGGGGAAGGAGGGAGGGAAACCTGGACTGCAGCTGTATTAGCACTCGAACATCTACATTTATGGTAGGTACAAAACTGTACTATGTTCATCATGCATACAGCTGCAGTCATAACAGATGGGTAGAATCCCAAAGCTAAGAAAGGGGTGGTAGGCACTAGGTGGAACTAGGAGGAGCCAGGATGCCCTGCAAGACTGCAGTGGCAAAGCCTGCTCTAGTTTTGCAGTATAATGGTAGGTGGTAGTGCTTGGAGAAGGTATGCACAGAACTCCAAGTGGCTGCTTCCAAAATATCTTTGGTAGGAACTCCTCTGAGGAAAGCTGCGGAGGTAGCTGTGGCCCTTGTGGAGTGAGATCTGATGCCTGTAGGTACAGTTTTGCCATGAAAAGAATAGCAAAAGCGTATGCAGTGGGCTATCCATTTTGAGATTGTCTGTTTGGAAATTGGCTTTCCTTGAGCTCCTACAGCATAGGACACAAAGAGCTGTTCTGATTTTCTGAAAGGCTTTGTTCTGTCCAAATAATAACGTAGTTGTCTGTGGATGTTCAAGGAATGTAGTAATCTCTCCCCTTTGTTTTGAGGATTAGGATAAAAGGTAGGTAAGTGTATGGCCTGATTCAAAGCTACCCTGGATACCACTTTAGGCATAAAGGACGGGTTGGTTCGTAAGGAAACTCTGTCCTGATGGAAGATGATAAAAGGCTGCACAGCCATGAGAGCTTGTAGTTCTGAAACTCTACGAGCTGAGGTAATAGCCAGAAGGAAAGCTGTTTTCCAGGATAAATTTTGCAAATCTGATGAGGCAGCTGGCTCAAAAGGAGGCAAGGTCAGTTTTTCCAGAATGAAGTTGAGATCCCAAGCAGGTATTGGCTGTTTCCTTGGGGGTCTTAGATTCTTAGCCCCTCTGAGGAACTGTCTTAAGAGAGGGTGAGAGAATAAGGGTGGATCAGTGTTGTATTCTGCAGAAACGGCTGAGGCATGGATTTTGATGGAGGAGAATGAAAGTCCACTGCTTAGCAGCTCAGCTAGATACTGTAGTATTTGAGGTAAATTCAGTTTTCCAGGATCCTGACCCTTTTTCTCATTCCAGACACAAAACCGTTTCCATTTTGCGGAGTAAGCTTTTCTAGTTGATGGCCTTCTAGCCTCCAAAATGACATCCTGCACCTCCTTGGAGAGTAGGGTCTGTTGTGATGCTAAGGAATCTTCCATGCGGCTAGATTGAGAGTTTTTAGCTAGCTGTGAAGAGTTTTGAAGCTGTGCTGAGTCAGGAGAAGAGGCATTAGAGGCAGGGGCCATGGTGGGGAATGAGTCAAGCTCCTCAGGAGTGGGTACCACTGTTGTCTTGGCCAGTCTGGAGCAATGAGAATCATCTTTGGTCTGTCTGCTCTGGTTTTCAATAGAACTTTGGGCAGCAGAGGAAGAGGTAGGAAGGCATAAACTGTCATTGATGTCCAACTGAAAAAGAGAGCGTCCACTCTCCAGGCCTTTGGACGGTAAATCCTTGAGCAGAATTTTGTCAATTGGTGATTTTTGTGGGAGGCAAAGAGATCAATGTATGGCCTTCCCCATGCTTGTATTATTTCTGTAAAAACTTTTGGATGCAACTTCCATTCGTGTGGATCTGTCATATTCCTGCTTAGGTTGTCTGCCAGTGTGTTTTCCTTGCCTGGCAAGTACTGTGCTTGAAGTTCAATTTGTAATTCCAGGGCCATGTCCCAAAGTGACATGGCCAGCCTGCACAGGTGGTATGAATGGGTTCCTCCCTATTTGTTTATGTACCACATTACTGTGGTGTTGTCTGTCCTTATCAATAGTTGACCTGGATACAGAAGGTCTTTGAAAGCTGCAATAGCATTTGTTACTGCTAGCATTTCCTTTTGATTGATGTGAAGGTGCTTTTCTTTTTGGGACCATTTGCCCTGAATGCACCGATCTGCCATGTGCGCCCCCCAGGCGTAGTCCGAGGCGTCTGTTGTGATGACTTGATTTGTTTGAGGCTTGCTGAATGGGAGACCTGTGTTTGTTTGGCATGCTTGAGCCCACCACAGAAATTCCTTTTGTAGACATGGAATTAGTGGTATTATTATTTCCAAACTGTGGCTGTGTTGAGACCATAGGTTTTTTCAGGTACCACTGAAGTTTCCTCATATGCAGCTTTGCACATGGGATTAGTAGGATGCAAGATGCCATGAATCCCAGAGCCTGCGGGATTTTCCTTGCAGTCAGCTTGGTGTAATTTGCTAGTGCTTTGAAGTATTGAGTTAGTTGCCCCTGCTTCTCTGGCGTGAGATAGGCCATCTGGGTGTTTGTGTCCAAGTTGGCACCCAGGAAAATTATTTTCTGAGAAGGTATTAGCCTTGATTTCTTTTTGTTGACTGTGTATCCCAGAGAATTCAACAACCTTATTACAAAAGCCAGATGTTTCAGAAGAATGTGCTTGCTGTCCGCTTGGATCAGGCAGTCGTCCAAATATGGGTATATCTGTATACCTTGAAGTCTGCAGTAGGCAATTACTGATGCCAGGCATTTCGTGAATACTCTGGGCGCAGTAGACAAGCCAAAGGGCAATGCAGAGAATTGATAATGGGTTGAACCTGCAAGAATTCTGAGGTATCTTCTGCAATTTTGTCTGATTGGGACATGCAGGTATGCCTCCTTGAGGTCCAGTGTTACCAGCCAAGACTCCTTGCCCAGCATGGGAAGAAGCTGCTGTAATGTGAGCATCTTGAATTTTGGTACGATTAAGAAAGTGTTTAGGATGGATAGGTCCAATATAGGTCTCCAATCTTTTCCCTTCCTTGGTACCAGGATTAGTCTGGAATAAAAACCTTGACCTTGTTCGTGCGTAGGTACCTCTTGAATAGCTTTCATGTCTATAAGATCTGTAATTTGCTTTTGTGCCTCTGCCCTTTGATTGTGTGGCAGATTTGGCATGCCTCTCATTTTTGGAAGGGTGTGAAAATGGAATCTGTAGCCTCTGTTTATAATGTCCAGGATCCATTTGTCCTTTGTGACAATATGCCAATTTTTTGAAAATAATGCCAGTTTTCCTCCTAAGGGTGCTGCCATTTGAATCTTGCTTGGCATGCAAAGGGGAAAGTAATTGGGCTTGCTTTCTGAATGATTGCGAGTTATCCTCACCATCTCTTTGTGTAGGAGCTTGCCATTGTCTGCCTCTAAACGATCCTTGGGATTGTCCTCTGCCCCTCGGGCGCCTGTATCTACCTCTCTGGGGTCTGTCCGTGGCTGGAAAGGACCAATTTTTGGAAGGCCAATTTCTACTGAAACGTGGGGGTTGTACCTGTAGAAAATCTTTCACAGTTTGCATTGATTTAGCCTTTTCTTCCATTTTCCTTAATACCTCCTCAGCATTAGCACCAAATAATACATCCTTTTGTAGAGGGGCATCTAGTAATTTAGCTTTGACATGATCAGCCAAGGTTTGTTCCTTGAGCCAGGCATGTCTACATATGACTGATCCTGTAACAGCAGCTCTACATGAGGCCTCTAGAGCATCAAAACCACATTGTAAGGTATGCTTACCCACTTGTTCTGCACTATGCATCAAATCCTGCAACTCCTTCAAGTCTGGTTGTTCAGGTTGTGACATTTTACTTTTCAATTGTGATAACAAAAACTGTTGGTATTTTAGCATATGGAACTGACAGTTTAAGGCCCTCATGGTTAAGGTAGCCGAGGTATATACCTTTTCCCCCCACCTTTCTAAGGATCTGGAATCTCTCTCGGAAGGTAATGGATTTTTAGCAGTGGAGGCCTTAATTCCCTTGTGGCCCTGTGAGATGGTTTCTGGGTCAGCAGCATGGCTTTTGTATAGAAATTAGTGTGAGTCAGGAACCCTGTAGTACCTGTCAGGCTTGACTGGGGCTGGAGGCAGAGAATCCGGGTTAAGGCGGGCCTCCGAGTAAACCATCTAGGATGTCCAAGACAGGGGGTATAGTCAGAGGCCTGTGCTGAGGTAGCAAGAGAAATTCCCTAAGCCTTTTCTTGGAATCTGAATACTCCTGGCCTTCCCAGTGGAAGTGTTCCCTTAAGGTATGCAAAGTTTCCCCAAATGAATAATCCTCTGGGGGGGATACAGAAGGAATGGACTCCTCTGCATCAGAGTCTTCAAAAGGGGAGTAAGAATGTTCCTGATCATCAGAGTGCTCTGAAATAATGCAGCCCTGATCAGAGGAGGGGGATTCTTCCTCCACTCTGGGCCTTTTGTCCGGTGGAGGTTGAGAACCCCTGATAAGAGAAATTAAATCCTCAGCCATTTTAAGCATCTGTTTTTTAGGCATGGGGCCTGGAGATGGGCCCTGTGTAGCTTGTCTCTTAGAATGCATGGCTGCTTTAGACGTAGTGAAGGCCTTAATGGAAAAGGAAGAGGAAGGTCTGAAGACACCTTGAGTGGAGGTAGACCTATCCACATTTTGAGGTTCAACTCCAGGAGTGGCTACAGTATCTGTAGTCTGGGTGTGGGCCGAGGAGCCTGCGACCTCGGGCACAGGAGACACCACCAATGAAGTGTCGTTGGTAGTCAGGGGCTGCATAGGCGCCTCGCTGAGAACCGGACCACATGTAGTTGGCTTTGGCATGGTGTCGGTAGAGGCCGCGGACCTCGTGTGTCGGTCCTTATCTTTGCGTTTTTTAGACAAAACTGTAGTCGGAGTATCCGACGACATAACGTAGTTAAATGTTTTTCCAAAATAATGCTGAGCGAACTCCGCCCGACGTTTAATGGTGCATTTGTTGAATGTAGCACAAAAGCGACAGACCAAGACGTCGTGGTCTGGGCCTAAACAAGGTATACAGAGGGAATAGAAATCCTTATGCGGTATTTGCTTCCCACATGAAATACAATTATTAACGTTGTCTGACATCGGTCTGAGGCAAGAAAAGTTTCTCCAACGGGGTACTTAGCTTTCAAGAAGACTTTGGTTTCCAAATTTTCGTAATTTCAGGAGCTGGCCGACCGGCACTTGCGAACTGCTTCTGCTTCGGGCACTGTGCGGCAAGAAAGACTGAAGAAAATGGTGTCTGCTGGTTCTTTTATACCCCTGTCGCACTGACGTCAGGGAAGAAGCGACGACAACCGACGCCGGACCTAGACTTTGGAATTCGGCCGACCAAGGACCCGCCTGATGGCAGGAGAACCCATCTGTTATGACTGCAGCTGTATGCACGATGAACATCATTGTACATGACTCTTGGAACATAAAAGTGTGAAGGTTAGAATTTAGTGACTTTCTTGAAGAGGTCCACCACGTTGAGAAGGCATGACTTGCCCTTGACAAATCCAAAATGTGTTGGATCCTAAGTCTGAAGACTTCAGATGTCTTTATTTATAATATCCATGGTAATTCTTTCTCAGGCCTTGCATATGAGATGAGCCAGACTTGTAGTTTTGTAATTACCTAGGTCAGTAGATGGCTTGACCTTATGCAGAAGGGATAACTGTTGCATTTCTACATCTGCTAAGCCCTATGCCTGTTTGAAGACGAAGACTGAACAAGGACCATATGTAAATGATCATTCCTCAGATTCTTTCTTTGTAAAAAGCCACTGTCTAGTGAAGCAGTTTCTACTGTACTGTGCAACTGGTAGATGAAAAATCTGTATGACCGTTTTTCTCTGCGGTAGCGTTGTCGCCTCACAGTAAGACGTCGTCCTGTTCGATTCTCAGCTAAAGTGTCTTCTGTGTGGAGACATGCGTGAATGGGCATACCTTTGTTGAAGGTTGTGCGTCAGAGCTGGCAACTCGGTACGTAAAAATCTACTGCCAATCATTAGCAGACCGGAGTTCCGCTGTAGCAATCCCTAACTGGGAAAAGCAGAAAGATACAACAACAACAACCGTTTTTCTCTTTCTCCTCCAGTTTTTTAAATAAATTCTTAGAAGGTTCTCAAAAAACAAACTGCCGAAGGGAGATATTCAGCAATAGCTGGATCCTAAAAGCCAAGCATGCATACAGATGACCATCCCTACTGCTAACAAAGTCACACTTTTATGTCATGCATGCTCACACCTTAACACTTTTGTCAGGGATTTCATGTACTACGCCCTTTACATCCATGAGGACATCTCCCTAGTACTTAATCACATGCTTTAGGCTATTTATTGCTCTAAGGATGGGTGAAGATGCAAACATTTATTTCCAAACTGGTCCAATATCTTGCTTTCCTAGGGGAGAGTGTTGAGCCATGGAGCCAGTTTAAACCTTCCAGTAGCATCCACATGGAAAATGCTGCTAAATCAGCACAATACTGAAAATATATTTACATGTATCCTATAATCCCTAGAAACTATCTGGCTAAGGGATGGGATCCTGAAAATCCACTTTAAGGATGCATTTTCAAAAGCAACCTTAAATAAGGGGAACATATTACGTATGAACTCTTTAGCGCCTAGAAGATCTATACATATTTTACATGACTTAGAGAGAACCTTTGCCACCCCCTACTCTCAATTAAAATGTTCTCTCATAACACAATGTTTCTCTAAAGGTGATATCCTTTGTAGAGGAACCCGATGAAATATCATCATTGCTTACATCATAACCTAAAAGTGACCATGTCGGCATGGAAACTGCAGAGTCTTCCTCATCCAGGTCTGAATCTGAGAAGTCTACAGAAGAGCCTATTTTCCTTTTGGTTGAAGGGAGACATTCCTGACGTTGATGAATGAATCACCTGAGGATGGATCCAACAGCATGCAGCCATGTATTCCATGGCAGGCCTTTTGTAGTTGAAAGCAGTAGGGTTTGGGACAAGAAATAATAGGATGGACATCTGGCCTTTAGCAATCAGTCCTTACAGCACAGAAGAATTAACAGTTTTTTGCAGTTTCTCATACTGGGATGGTTGGAATGACATTGTGGAACCACCCTATGGTACAGCTAAAAAAACACATGGCAGATATTTTTTGCCAGCACCTTCCCTGGAAGTTGCACACTTCTGCAGTGGTCTGGCTCAAAGCAAGCTGCATGATACCACTACCTGCCAAAAAATACAGTTACTTAAAATCTAACCATATCAGTGGATGCCTTTCTCTTCACTGTTGCAGTATTCATAACCTAAGGGATCTCCTGCTAAGGATAGCCCAACGTCCAGCCAGTATACCTAAGCCTTTAGTACCTATAGACATCGTAGGTCACACATATGCTCTCCGCACAAGGCATAGGGCATAAAGGTGACATACAGATGCACACATTTAGAACTGGAAAAGCCCCAGGAGGAACAGAATGTTCCTTGGGGCAAAGAAAAACATTTGCATCCAGAATGAGGGAAAGGAGAACAGCCCCTCATCTAGGAGGACAAGACTAGAGCAGAGGGGGCAGGAGGGAGGGAGTGAACACTGCAACAGTGAAAAGGTCATCTTCTGTTATGATAACATTTTACACAGCTATACTATGTCCTTCCATATCATTGTTGCAATACTCATAACCTAACGAAGAATACAAAAGATCAAGAGAAAGCCTGGAAGGAGGATGGCTAATTGATGTAACTGAGACAATTAAGCAGTCAAGGTTTAGTATAAAATGATTTGGTTTGGTGTATAATTTATTCCCTTTGAAGGCTCACAGCTGAGGTACCAAGAAGCACCAATAAATCTTTGGAAACCATCACTGTGACTCTAGTGTGGACTGCATTTTGGTACAGTCTTCTTTCAGCTTTTTCGTATTGTTCATGGTTATGGATCTATTTGGAGTTTTCTGATGCTTAAGAGACCCCTAGTCTTGCATCAGGGGATCTTCCTGGTGAGGTAACTTGTGATGCTTATCCCTGACCAAGTGAGAAAGAAGGGGGAACCAATGCTTTCTGGGTCAAAAGGGAGTCACTAGCAAGATTTTGGGCAAGTTCTGTCTGATCTTGTGCAAGACTAATGGTAAGGATGGGGAGGAAGGCATATAGAAACATCCCCCTCCAAGGAAAAGACAGGGTGTCCACCTTCAAAGCCATAGGATTTGGGTCTCTGAAACAGAATAGAGGGGGATGTCTGTTCAGAGGGGAGGCAAAAAGATCTTCCTGAGGAACACCTCACTGATGGACAACGTCCAGGAACACATCTCTGTGAAACATTCATTCAAGAGCTTGTGTGCTGGACCTGCTCAAACAGACTGCTACTAGACTGCAATCTGAGGGAATGCAAACTGCCTGAAGAGTCGCTTGATACTGGACAGTTAGATCACAAACCTGAAGAGCTAGTCTGCAAAGAAGATAGGACCTTGTTGCATTTTCTGATAACATTTTGAGGGTACCAGGATGAAAGAGGGAATGAAAAGCCTGAACAGCTAAAAGTAGAGCCCTCATTTCCTTTATACTGATGTGGTCTGACCTCTGACGAACCTTGAGAGAGCTGAAGAAAGTCTCCCATCCCCTGTCTGCGGCATCTGTAAAGAGTTCGAGTTGGGAATGGTTTTCAAGGCAAAGAGATAAACAGGAGAGATGACTACATAGGGTCTTAGAGACAACATCCTGGCAGAAAGAACACTGCATATGGCCGTGGGAAGATCCTAAAAAGAAAGCACACTGGTCGTGACTGTCTTTATGGGGAATATGCCTCCCACACTGACATTTTATGGGGAATATGCCTCCCACACTGACATCTTCCCTTTCTGGATGACATGAACCCAACAGCACTAAGTATAAAAGAAAGATAAAAAGAAACACCAATGGGGCACTTATCTGAAATGTGGATTGGTAACCAGCACAGCAGAAGAGTGTTTAGAAAGACGTTCAATGATGGCATTCAGACTGGTGGCAAAAAAAGGTCTAACTGTGTGTGCCTATATGTTACCTTTATGCCCTATGCCTCGTTTGGGGAGCATACATGTGACATACATATGTCACCTGCCCTACTCCTTGCGCAGAGAGCACATCTGTGACATACAATACCTACAAGTACTAAAGGCTTTGGTATACTAGCCAGATATTTGGGCTATCCTTGACAGGAAATCTCTTAGGTTATGAATACTGCAACAGTGATAAGGAAGGACATCAGGCATAGATAAACTTGTACTACTCTACGAGACTAAGGGCCAATAACACAGTACCCACATACCTCTGTAGGGCTCTCAGGATCACTACAGCCTTTCACTCTCTGCTTGGGGGTTCTTCAGCTGCTATTTTTTCCATCTTGCTAAGCCTGCACATTTTTTTTGCTTCTGAATGCTCAAAACAGAACTCTCCCATTACAATAAAGCCAGAACCACCTTCTTGTGTCGAAAGGCCTTAAAATTATGCAGAACTGTCTTTTTGTTGAAGACAGGACAGTTCTCACAAAATGAGAGGTGAAGGTCCCTCATCATGCAAATAAGGCACTGAGGATAATTGTCCTTATACAGAAGCAATCTTTGACAAGCCTGTGTGTTAATTTATTTCATGGAGACATCATAGATCTTGATGAAAAAGATTAATCCATGATAAACAATATAATCATAGCATATTACTGTACAGTAAATTAAATTCAAGTTAAAAATAAAAAGTCCCACACTGGACAGCTTACAGCTCTCTCGAATTCACCTGGAAGGACTAACATACAGACATTAACAAATGGGCCTTTCATTCAGAAAAAAAGAATACACTGACAGCTTCTATCCCTTTTAGTCATGTTAAACTAATGTCTTAGGAGTTCATCATCTTCATGCTGGGAATAACTGTAAACTCTGGAAGTCAGGCTGTATAGGCTGACATCTGCATCCAGCTAATTAACACAGAATTTGCAACACTGCTGTAGTAATCCTTATGTTTAACATAACATTAAGTACTCAATGTCTGTATGTTCGGGTTTTACTTCACACCCACCTCAGTTTTTTTCCTCTAATCTCCTTTACTTCTTTGCAACTCATGCACAAGTTGTACAGCTTAACTTTCTTATTAACAAGACTACAGCATTTGTTCTATCCCATACATTTATCCTACATCTACACACTATGGCTTTCTTATCACAGGTCCCTTCAATAATTCTGGAAGAACTGCAAACCTTAAAATTTCTATGGCCTTGCTTAACTCTGCTTCAGAACTCTGACTCAGAGGCCCCAAAGCATACAGCTCTTTGATCCAGGTGATAGAGGAGTCAAGAGGAGAGGGAGAGAAATGGACAGACATCATCTGCTAATCTGACACTGAGGGGGTGGGGTAGGCACAAAACACATTGCTTGGATTATAGGATAATAAAGAGGTTACTAGGCTAATGGGCTTGAGGCCCTTACAAGACTACATCTTCCCCTCTTTTAATGGTGCTATTAGTAGACCTGACAACACCTGCTGCCCGTCCAGAAGGGGGTGAATCTGCAATTCCCCATCCAATTATCCAGATTACTCCTGAAAAGGGTCAGTGAAGGGCTCTGTTTTACTAGTATTGGAAAGCTTATTCCAGAGTAGGGGGAACCTCAGGGAAATGAACCTGTCTCTGCAGCAGGTCCTGTTAATACTGCTTCTCATGTTGAGGTCAGTAGAGTGGGTGCAGCGAGTACCATTTACCTTATGAAAGTGTAGAATTTCCATCAGAACAGAATCTGCAGTTACCCTATAGGCTAAGCAGAGATCACCCCTGAGTAGTCTGTATGACACAGAGCATAGTGACAGGGTTTTTAGTCTATCAGCATAGGACAGGTGTTGGACACCTTGAATTTGCTTTGTAAGGCACCTATGAGGTCTCTCCAGCTGTTGGAGGTGCCTGGTGAGGTACATACCAAAGGGTGCATTGAACTCTATAATTGGTCTGATAAGGGAGAAGTACAGTGGGGTTTATAAAGTACAGTTTTGTACCTACCATAAATGTAGATGTTTGAGTGGTTATGCTGCTGCAGTCATCACACTTGGGTTATCCTGCCGTCAGGCGGTCCCGCGGTCAGCCTGAATTCCAAACCCTTGGTCCGGCGTCGGTTGTCATCGCTTCTTCCCTGATGCCAGTGCGGCAGGGGTATAAAAGTGGCAGCCGACGCCATTTTCTTCAGTTTTTCTTGCCCCAGATGTCAGGTGCCCCAAACTAAGAAGGCAAAATAAGAAGCTTGCAAAACATACCTTAGTGCTAAACAATGGTACTAGTTGTAAGCAAATACACCATATAGACATGCATCCCAAAGGATGAAGTACATGGAGGAATAAGAAAAGCCTTGTTAGGTAGAGGGGATGGAGGGAGGGTAACCTGGACTACAGCAGCATAACCACTCGAACATCTACATTTATGGTAGGTACAAAACTGTACTATGTTCATCGTGCTATGCTGCTGCAGTAATCACACTTGGGTAGAGTCCCAAAGCTATGTTAGGGTGGTAGGAGCTAAACTGGGTTAGGTGTAGCTAAGATGCCCTGCAGGACTGCAGTGGCAAACCCAGCTCTGGCTTTTGAGTAAAGAGGAAGGTGGTAATGCTTGGTGAAGGTGTGCACTGAACTCCAGGTAGCTGCCTCCAGAATGTCCTTTGTTGGGACTCCTTGGAGGAAGGCTGCTGAGGTTGCTGTAGCCCTGGTAGAGTGAGACCTAATACTAGCAGACACTGCTTTCCCGTGGTGTGAGTAGCAAAAGCAGATGCAATGTGCTATCCATTTGGAGATGGTCTGTTTTGAAATAGCCTTTCCTTCTGAGCCTGGTGCATAGGATACAAGGAGTTGGTCAGATTTTCTGAAGGCCTTTGTCTTGTCCAAATAGTAACGTAACTGTCTGTGAATGTCCAAGGAGTCTCTCTCCTTTATTCTGTGGGTTTGGATAAAAAGTTGGGCAAGTGTATGGTCTGATTGAGAGCCACATGGGATACTACCTTAGGCATGAAGGAAGGATTGGTGCGTAAGGATACTCTGTCCTGATGGAAAATGATGAAAGGTTCCACTGCCATAAGTGCCTGCAGTCCTGAGACTCTGCGTGCTGAGGTGATAGCCAGCAGCAGAGCTGTTTTCCATGACAAGTATTGAAGCTCTGCTGAAAAGGCTGGTTCGAAAGGAGGAAGTGTTAACTTTTCCAGAACAAAATTCAGGTCCCAAGTAGGAGTTGGTGGTTTTCGGGGGGGTCTTATATTTTTTGCCCCTCTCAGAAACTGCCTTAGCAAAGGATGAGAGAAAATGGGAGGAATCGTATCATATTGAGCTGAAATGGCTGAAGCATGGATCTTTATGGATGAGAAAGAAAGGCCTTTGTGTAGCATCTCTGTTAGATATTGGAGTATGTGTGGAATATTTGGGATGCCAGGATTTAGGCTTCTGGCCTGGTTCCATACACAAAATCTTTTCCATTTGTCTGACTAAGTTTTTCTGGTGCTGGGCCTCCTGGCCTCCAAGATGACATTCTGGACGTCCTTTGATAGAAGTGCGGTTTGATAATTTAAGGTATTTTCCATGCAGCTAGATTTAAGGTCCTTAGCTGACTGTGAAGGATCTGATAGTTTTGTTGGGTTAACAGCAGAGGGAGTTGAGGTAAGATCCATGGAGGGCTGTGAGTCAGGTTGCGTAGTAGTGGGTACAAGTGCTGACGTGGCCAGTCCGGAGCAATGAGGATCATCTGTGGTCTCTCTGATCTGGCTTTCAGTAATACCTGGGTCAGTAGGGGCAGAGGTGAGAAGGCGTAGACTGACAATGCTGCCCAACTGAATGATAGGGCATCCACTTTCCAAGCCAGTGGATGACACGTTCTTGTGCAAAACTTTTGTAGCTGACAATTGTTGGTTGAGGCAAACAGATCTATGTCTGGATGTCCCCACCTTTGAGTTATCATTGAGAATACTTGTGGGTGTAGTCTTCACTCGTGAGGGTCTGTTAAATTTCTGCTTAATTTGTCTGCCAAAATGTTTTCTTTTCCTGGCAGGAATTGTGCTTGCAGTTGTACTTGGTAAGTTAATGCTGTGTTCCACAAGTCCATTGCCTGTCTGCATAGTGGATAGGAGTGGGTTCCTCCTTGTTTGTTTATGTACCACATAACTGTGGTGCTGTCCATCCTTATTAGAAGTTGTCCTGGATGCAAGAGATCCTTGAAGGCTGTTAGTGCATTCTTTACAGCTGGCATCTCCTTTTGATTGATGTGTAATTGCCTTTGGTTTGCAGACCATTTGCCCTGTATGCATTTTGTTCTGCCATGTGTGCACCCCAGGCGTAATCTGATGAATCCGTTGTTAAGGTATGATTTGCTGGAGGTGAGACAAAAGGAAGGCCCTTGTTTGCTTGGCATGCTTCAGCCCACCATAGAAACTCTTTTTGAAGGCAGGGAATGAGAGTTATACTTGCTTCGAGGCTGTGTCTGTGTTGGGACCATGCACTTTTTAGGTACCATTGTAGTTTTCTCATATGCAGCCTTGCGTATGCAATTAGTTGAATGCAGGATGCCATGTACCCCAATGCCTGCAGGAATTTCCTTGCAGTGAGCTGGGTAGAAGTTGCCATCTTTTTGAAGTACTGAGCCAGTTGTTTTTGTCTGGCGTGAGGTAAGCCATCTGGGCCGTTGTATTCAAGCTGGCACCCAGGAAAATTATTTCTTGTGAGGGTATTAGTTTTGACTTCTTTTTGTTTACTGTGTACCTTAGGCAACTTAGCAACTCTGTTACAAATGCCAGATGTTGTAGTAGGATGTCTTTGCTGTCCGCTTGGATCAGGCAGTCGTCCAGATATGGATAAATTTGTATTACTCACTGTCTGCAGTATGCAATTACTGATGCCAGGCATTTCGTGAATACTCTGGGCACAGTAGATAAGACAAAGGGCAATGTAGAGGATTGATAATGTGTTGTGCCTGCCAAAAATCTGAGGTATCTTCTGCAATATTGTCTGATAGGGACATGCAGGTATGCCTCTTGGAGGTCCAACGTTACCAGCCAAGACTCCTTGCCCAGCATGGGAAGAAGCTGCTGTAGTGTGAGCATTTTGAATTTGGGAATGTCCAGGTACGTGTTTAGAATTGAAAGGTCTAAGATGGGTCTCCAGGCTTTGTCCTTTCTTGGTACTAGAAACAGTCTTGAATAAAATCCTTGACCTTGCTCTTTTGCAGGTACCTTTTGAATTGCTTTCATGTTCATGAGAGCTGAAATTTGCTTTTGTGCCTCTGCCCATTGATTTGTTGGCAGATTTGGCATGCCTCTCATCCGTGGTAAGGTTTGAAAATGAAATCTGTAGCCTCGGGTAATAATATCCAAAACCTATTTGTCCTTTGTTATGATGTGCCAATTTTCTGGAAAAAGAGCCAGTTTTCCTCCTAGAGGTGCTGCCTGGGCAATTTTTCTTGGCAGCGAAGAGGAAAGTCATTGTGATTGTGTTCTGAAGGGCTGAGATCTGTCGTCTCCCCCTCTGAGTTGTTGTTTGCCATTGTCTAGGCCTGAAGGTACCTTGTGTCTGACCTCTGCCCCTAGGGCGTCTGTACCTGCCCCTTTGGGGTCTGTCTGAAGCAGGAAAGGACCAGTTTTTTGATGGCCAGTTTCTGCTGAAGCGAGGAGGTTGTACCTGTAAAAAATCTTTAACTGTCTGCATTGATTTTGCCTCCTCTTCCATCTTTTTTAAAACTTCCTCTGCTTTGACACCAAATAATGCATCCTTTTGCAGTGGAGCATCCAGTAACTTTGCTTTGACATGTTCTGGTAAGGTCTGCTATTTTAGCCAAGCATGTCAACGTATTACAGACCCTGCGACTGCTGCTCTACATGAGGCCTCTAAGGAATCAAAACAACACTGCAAGGTATGTTTTCCCACTTGTTCTGCTGCATGCAACAAATCTTGCATCCCCTTGAAATCTAGTTGATCTGTTTGAGGGGTCATTTTCTGTTTTAACTGACTTAGCAAGTACTGCTGGTATATAATCATGTGGAATTGGCAGTTTAATGCCCTCATGGCCAGAGTGGCAGAGGTATACACTTTTTTCCCCCATCTTTCTAATGCCCTGGAATCCCTTTCCGCAGGCAGTGGATTCTTAGCAGTAGAGGCTTTAACCCCTTTGGGACCCTGGGAAATGGTTTCTGGGTCTGCAACAGGGCTTTTATATAAAAACTTGTGAGAGTCAGGGACTCGATAGTATCTGTCTGGTTTAGGTGGAGCTGGAGGTAAGGAATCTGGATTTAGACTGGATTCAGTGTAGACATCATCCAGAATGTCTAAAACAGGAGGAATGGCTAAGGGTCTATGCTGAGGTAGAAGAAGAAACTCACGGAGTCTTTTCTTGGAGTCAGAGTAATCTTGTCCTTCCCAGTGGAAATGTTCTCTCATGGTGTGCAGGGTTTCCCCAAAAAAGAATTCTTCAGGGGGGGAAACAGAGGGAATTGATTCCTCAGCATCTGAGTCTTCATAGAGAAGGAAGGGGTCATCCTGTTCCTCAGAGTCTGCTGAGGAAATGGATTCCTGGTCAGGAGGAGGTAAATCTTCCTCCAGTCTAGGCCTTTTGTCAGGAGGGGGTTGGGAACCTCTGATAAGGGTAATCAGGTCCTCCGCCATTTTGAGCATTTGCTTTTTAGGCATAGGGGCCTGTGTGGGAGTCTGTGGACCCGGTTTCTTAACCTTTGGAAGCTTAGCGTATGACTTAATGGAGAGTCGTCTGTTTAAAGACACCTTCTGAAACCGAAGGCCTGTCCATAGTCTCCGGATCGCCGCCAGGGCTGGCATCCGCGAGTTGAGGGGGAACCGGCTCCAGTGGCCCAGCAGATTCTGTCTGAGAGGTAGTCGCATTTTCTAAGTCTGAGGTAGTCAGGGGCTGCGTAGGCGCCTCATTGAATACCGAAGATCCGGCAGCAGGCCTAACCGAGACCCCGGTATCTGGTCTAGGTCTAGGCTGCCTGTCTTTGTCCTTGCGTTTTTTTAAAAATAGCGGTTGTCGGATGTTCCGATGACATAATGTAGTTGAATTTTCTGCCAAAATAATGACGGGTGGTATCAGCCCAATGCTTAATAGTGCGTTTATTGAACCTAGCGCAAAACCGACAACCAGAAACGTCGTGGTCTGGGCCTAGGCAAGGAATACAATAAGAATAGAAATCCTTATGAGGTATTTGCTTCCCACAAGAAATACAATTATTAACTTTGTCTGACATCGGTCTGAGGCAAGAAAAGTTTCCCCAACGGGGTACTTAGCTTTATAGAAGATTTCGGCTGAAATTCTGTTAGAACATCTCAGGAGCTGGCTGACTGGCACTTGCGAACTGCTTCTACTTCGGGCACCGCGCGGCAAGAAAGACTGAAGAAAATGATGTCGGCTGCCTCTTTTATACCCCTGCCGCACTGACGTCAGGGAAGAAGCGACGACAACAGATGCTGGACCAAGGCTTTGGAATTCAGGCCGACCGCGGGATCGCCTGACGGCAGGATAACCCAAGTGTCATGACTGCAGCAGCATAGCAAGATGAACATCCTCTTTTTCTGTAGGCAATGCCCTTATTTATGAGTTGGGTGACATAGAAGGCTTTCCTTACTACTGTGGAAACATGATGGTTAAAGGAGAGGTTGTGAGCCTGTGTACTTAGATCTCTTACCACGGATTGGGACCTTAAGGTGTTGTTGTTAATGTGATATTTTGCAGGGACATCTCCCTTGCTTAAGAGGATCTTGATGCACTTTAACATTTAACTTAAGTCTGTGACTTTAGCACCAATCGTTGGTTTGACTAAGACCTTCTGTAGTGTGTCAAATGTCACTAGGGGATTCAATGATTGTGCCCAGTTTGCAGTCATCTGCAAACTTTGTTAGCCACACACTCTTTGTTTTGGCCTGCACTTCTGAAAACTAAATTCCAAACAACAGAGGCTCCAGCACCAAGCCCTGTAGTACTCCACTGGTTACTGGTCTGAAGGTGGAGGAAGAGTCCCCTACTTTAACTGTGTGTGTTCTATTGGTGAGCCAGTTTGCAACTCACCTGACTACATGCTGATTTACGTTCAGTTGGGTAAGTTTATCAATGACACCTGTGTGGGGAATGGTGTTGAAGGCCTTTGCTAGGTCTAAATAGGCAGTATGCACAGTTTTACCTTCATCCAGTGCTTTGGTGACTGTCTTGAAGAAGTCCACCAAATTTAGAAGGCACGATCTCCCTCTGATGAATCCAAACTGGGATGGGTCTAGTGTTTGCAGGTCTCCTATATTCCTGTTGATAAGGTCCATGATGATTTTCTGTATGGCCTTGCATATGAGGCTGGTCAGACTTAAGGGTCTGTAATTCCTGGGGTCAACAGAGGAACCCCCTTTCTGGAGGGGGGGTGAGAGTGGCAGTTTTCCAATCAGCAGGAACATACCCAGTGCTCACACTGTGGTTAAAGAGGGTACTCAGTGGTACAGGTAACTCTTGCTTTAAGCAATTTAGGATGCAGCCAGGGATGTTGTCTGGGCACACAGAGGCCTTGTTTTTAGCCTTAGAAAGGACAAAAAGGACCTATTCCTTTGAGATTTCTGTGGGAAGACATGTAAGAAGGATGTCTTGTGGTATACTGGGTTGAGACAGAGGGGAGAAGTTCTCATTTAGCCTATCTGCCAGCAGGTTAGCAATATCACCAGGTTCATTATAAGTTGTGCTATTTACCACATGTTCTGTGCAAATCTGGGATTTTCCTTTGAGGGTGCAGACGTAGGCGAAGAATGCTTTATGGTTACCCTTAGCTAGGATGGCCAATTTAGATTCATAGTCTGCTTTTGTTTTTTTCACTAGGTGTCTTAATTGCTTATTTAGACTGAGGAGGGAGCCCTTTGAGTTTGGGGATCATCTCCTACTGCTTTTAGACAGCAGTTTCTTTCTCCTGTTATATAGCCTGTTTAAGGCGGATGTCCACCAAGCAGGTTTATTCTTATGCAAGAAGCTTACTTTTATCCTGTTGGGTACAGATGAGTCGATGCATTTGTGTAAGGTGTTTATAACAAGGCTTTGGTATAAACCTCGGCATAGGTATCCTTGCCATCAGTAGGGGTAGGGGCTATAAAAATAGTAATATTGTCTCATAAGAAATTAGTTTGCTCTGGAGAAATTTTTTAGTCTAGTTCCAGATTGGGGTGGATCACACTCTACTGTTACTTCTAGTGTGACTGTCCTATGGTCAGATCTCACTAGAGATGACTGTACACTTGGGTGGTGTGGTGCAGTGATCACTCATGTTCGTAAGTACTAGATCCAGAATGTTTGAACCGCTGATGGAGGTGTCCACTAACTGGTCCAGGGCATTACAGTTTACAAAGTTGAAGAATCTCTGGACAAGTGCATTGGTACAGGTGTAGTTAGACCAATTTATTGATGGTAGTTGAAGTCTCCCAAAACCAAGGTGATTGGTGGTATACTGAGGACTCCAGGAGGTGCAGGTAGCCATTGTGGGTGTCCTGGTTCATAGATGGGGTCCTACAACTGGAAATAATCTGTAGAGGAGTTTTACCTACACAGAACTGTACTTGGAGCAGTTTGAGGGACTCCTTTAGTCTTACCAGTCTGGAGGAGTATTTGTCTAATAAAAATTGATATTCCTCCTCCTCTGGATTTCCTGCTCTCATTTGAAGGTCTGAGTGAGTGGAAGGTGCTGTAACCCGGTATGGCCTGGGTGCTTTCTCCAGATTTGAACCAGGTTTCTGTGTAAGTACAGATGTCAGCATCCTCCAAGGTAAGGGCAGCTTCCACTGAGTGCAGTTTTAGGTTTGGACTCCTAGCATTTAGCAGCATGACCCTGATGTTAGCTTTTGAGGAACAATTTACATTGGAAATGTTGTACTTGTGATACTGCCTAAAAAAGGCACTGAGGGGAGGCAACAGCCTTTGCCAGAAACCGAAATCCTAGGGGGGACAGGTGATGACTGTCTCTGGCAAAGGATCGAGGTCTATCAACCATATCATCCCAGGTTGACAGGAAATGGATCCCCTTACAATTACACCAGAAACTAAGCCAATTGTTGAAGTCAGTCATCTTTCGCTTGTACTGCGGCATCATCCTAGGTGACGGTAGTATGCTGCTTAAGGCTAGGGACATACCTGACTGGGACACAGTCAGAAGTCCAGAAAGGTATGTCTCAAGTCATTCATACCAACATGTACTATGACAGAGTCATAAGAGTACTTGCTGCTGACAGACTTCAGCACATGTGTGATGTTCTGGATTCTGGCACTAGCAGTGACCTTCTCCTTATCCAACCTGGTGAGTGGCACATCAGTGTGTCTCAGAATAAAAACACCTGTGATTTGGTTTTGTGTTACGCCTTAATTGCTTACTTGGTGAGACACCGGCATGTGTGTTTTTATGTGCACTCTGTTTATCTGCGAGTGAACAATGTGTAGTGTGCTTGTGTTTGGGAGGCCTCCGTGCTTTGGGTAGGTTTTTCGAGACGACCTCCACATATGTGGGATTATGTGTTGGTTGTGTGGTAGGGGAGGGTGGTGAGTGCTGACAACCAGCTTAAGGTCAGGTATACTGACTGGTGAGCGAGGGAACTTCCTATGTTTTTTATGTAGCTGCACCTCCTGCATGTTGAGTTGGAGTACCGTAAAAGAAGTGGGTTGTCAGTGTACACGAGGCAATATTGACATTGCCTCAGGATGCCTAATTCGACCAGGTAGGCAGGAGAAATGGTGGGATATTGTCCTAACATAGTGCTAGGTAAAAGTTGTGGTCGGTAATAGGGATTGACCAGAAATTACCATTTGGGGATCCCGTGAGGGGGTTATCCACTAGTATAGATGAGAAGAACTGGAGAGGGTAACTCAGAGGTTGTACTGATCTGTAGACTGACAGGGTAGAACAACAGTAAAAATGTCCCACTGGAGAACATCAGTCCACAGCTAAAGGAAAATTTAATGCTGGTACAGCCAGCCACAGTAATTGCAACTGTGCATCACGCAAATGCTGAGTTTTTAAAATAAGTGAAAAAACCTTACTGGTGGGAAAAATAGCCAATCAAAAACTCAGAACAGAACCCTAGACCAATGAGCTTCAATGGATGGGTCTCTAGCCACATGCCTCTTGCAACAAGAGTGCAGAGGGTCCTCTTCAGAAAAAGTTTGCTAGGGATTAGTCCTCAATTCAAATACAAGCAGAACTAGACACAGCAGAATCTGTAGCTAGTCTATGCTACACAGCACAAGTGCCCAGAATACAAGTTAAATGCAGAGGTTGAAAAACAGGCATAAATTACAGTAAAATGCAGAAATAATCAGCAAAAACACAGTGATAACAGCAAATGCAGAAATATAAGCAATAATGGCCTTATCTTTAGTTGTAAGCCTTGGATGGCTCAGATGCAGAGAGAGTACTGGCTGGTCGCCTAACTCTTTGGAACTTGGTTTAAACAAGTGCAAACCTGCACAAATGGGGATAATGCCTTCTGCTAATGAATCTTTGGTGGGGACTGCAGACTTGATAAAAGCAGTCTGCTCATAGGGAGGGTTTTGGAGTGCTGTACAATGGTATACATCATCCACTTAAACATCCCCTTTACATGCTCACTGCACACCTAAAATTGCATACAGATGAAGGTTGGACCATTTAACACACCTGTTGCCTGCTAGCTGTCTGTGTGACGGTCATTTCATGCCTGGCCTCTACTCCACTAGGGAAAAGAACGAGTCAAATTATGCTGAGCAGACATATGGTCAAGCAGGAGTAGAAGAGGAAACAATACCTCTGGTTCAATTCATCCCTGCCTCACACCCTCACCCAAAAATACAACACACAACATCCTTTTCAGTTAGATCATTTCCTTTACTTAAAACTGTTAGAAATTATTAAAGGTGTTCCTTAATAAATTTGATCTATTATAATACTGCTTCACTGCATGAAACAGTTTGAGCTGATTTCAAATTGGTAACTGATCTGTTCAGACGCCATCTTTCCTTGACAGTAGCTTGCAGTATAAAGTACGCCATGCAACTTACTGCTAAGCATCCTGACTGTATAAGCTTATCTTTTGTACTTCCTAGTAGAGTGCATGTTGCAAGGTCATTGAAATTTTAAATGAAGTTATCAGTGCAGGGTTAATAATATGGATGCAGTGAAAAAGCAACATGCAATCAAACAATGTTTGTTACCTAATGTAGACAAAATTTCTACAAGCCTTACATGACTGGTAGTCAGACTCTGCAGTGGCAATAAATACATGTATACATTCTAAATAAAGCTAAACTTCAATTATACACAAGACAAAATTAACAAGACTGCAAGCCAGGGAATCATGCCTAACACTAACCACACTCACCTAAGACCTGTGTTGGAAGCATGGAAGCTGCCTCTTGAGCAGATATTGAGTCATGGAGTTCACCATTAAATGGCACCACAACATTATTTCCTCGCCTCTGTCGTTCCCCATCCAGCAATTTCTCTAAATCATCACCTAAAGAAAAGACAGCAGAACACTTTTTTTATACATTACTGCTGGTGTGTGCTGAAATACATAAACAGAACTAAACTGTTTCCTACATCTACAAAACAGAAAGCAGTACAAATATTTTTGTTCACTACCAAATATGGACTTGCTCACCTTTTTTTCCACACTATTATATGTTCAGCAGGAAAATTACTGTCTCTGGGACCTGGGTATTCAAGCTCCTATGCAGAGGAGGAAAAAGGTCCACGAATAAAATACCCTAGGGAAGCCAAGAACAAATAGATGACCAGGTAGACTGCCTTAATAAAGGTACGGTGGGATGTCGGTGAAGAAGCTGGGCTACCGGTAAAGCCTTGAGAAAGGCTGTGCGTACCCGAGGCTTGTGGTTGAAGGCTGAGTAAAGCCTTTAGAAAGGCTTCGTATACAGGTCCTAGTTCCAGCTGGTCAGGTCGCCTGGTGAGAGGAACCGCTAGTGGGGCAGCTAGAAATCAAAGATGAAACGCACAGAAAAAACAGGCAAAACAACGTAAATGTGGCTCGGCTAAGGAGCTCTGCTCGCCATGGTGGCAAAAAATCAACATAGTCGAAGTTCAGATTCTAGAAGGTTGTACTTTATTGAAGTAAAAAGTACCAGAAGTACAATCACCATCGAAGTGTAGTTCCTTAATGGGAAGAGTGATCCTGAGGATTTCCTTTTATAAGAGTACCTGGGAGTGTGTCAGTGGGAGCCAATCAAGTGTGGGTGAAAAAAACCTTTATTGTGACTGGGCATGACAACTTGACATCACACCTTACAATATGATAGGTTAGATACCCTGAGCCAGCTCATACGTGTTAAGTAGAATCAGTAGTAGCTAATCTCCGAACTTCACTATTGTAGGTTTAGAGCAGGAGCGTCCACCCTTTTGGCTTGCCAGGGCCACATTGAGTGAACAGAAATTCTCTTTGGGCCGCATATAAAATATATATATCATATAGTTAACTCTTTCACTGCCGTGGGTGACCAAAGTCGACCTCCTGGCTGTACTGTAGGTGCATTCAAACAATGAATAATGTAATAAATAGGTTCATAGGTTGGTACTGGGCTATCTGCCCGAAGGCATATATTAGCCCAGCCATGTTGTGTGGTATTCACCACCCCTTTAGTAGTTCCCTAGACCCTTGTACTAGCAGCTAGTACCCTTGGCCCCTATCTAGTAGCTGTTGGTGTGATCCCCGGTGTGAACTTTCTGTTACCCATCCACTCATCAAGGTTCCTCTTGAAGAGTGATAGTGAAGGGCTCTGTCTTATGTAGATTGGGACCCTGTTCCATAGTAAGGGAAGTCTCTGCGAAGGGAATCTATCCCTCCAGCATGTTCTATTCATTGTTGTGTTGAGGTTTATATCTCTAGAGCGTGTAGCTCGAGTAGATTTGGTTTTGCTAAGATGAGCATGTTCAACAATACGTTAGACAGAGATCGCCTCTGAGAAAGCGGTATGCAACAGAGAACAGTCTTAGCTTTTTCAATCGTGCTGCATAGGGCAACTGTTTGAGGCCAGTAATCCTCTTGGCTAGGTACTTCTGTGGTCTCTCCAGCTGCTGGAGATGTCTAGCCAGGTACATTCCAATTGGTGCATTGTACTCCATAATGGTTCTGATGAGGAAAGAGTAGAGGGGCACCATTACATCCTTAGATCTTGATGCAAACCCTTTCGTGATCGGATGGGTCACATAGAAGGATTTTCTAACCACTTTGGCAAAATGGTTATCAAAAGAAAGCTGACTATCTACTTGGGTCCCTATATCCCTTATTTCTTCTGCAGATTTCAGGGGATTACCTCCTATGTTGTAGTTTGCGGGTACTCTTTTTTTTCCAAAGGGGATTACTACACATTTTTTTGCATTTAGCTTGAGACCATGGCTTTGACACCATGCATCAGTCTCATTTAGGCCCTTCTGGAGGATCTCCATGTCGGCCGGAGACTCTATTATAGCACCCAGTTTGCAGTCATCCGCAAACTTAGTCAGCCACAGCCCTTCTGTGCTTGCCTGTACTTCTGAGAAGTATATGCCAAACAGGAGGGGCCCCAGGACAGAGCCCTGAGGCACACCACTCGTTACTGGTCTGGATTCGGACATAGATCCCGCTACTCTTACTTTATGGGATCTGTCTGAGTGCCAGTTTGCAATCCATCTTGTGATGTAAGGGTTTATGCCCAGCCTGGTGAGCTGATCAATAATACCTGAATGGGGAATGGTGTCAAATGCTTTAGCAAGGTCAAGGTAATCCGTGTGTACCTCCTTCCCCTTATCTATAGCCTGAGTAACTGTCTCAACGAAATCCACCAGGTTCAGGAGGCATGATCTGCCCTTGACGAAGCCGAACTGTGTGGGGTCCAGCGACTGGAGGTTCCCAATCACTCCATTTATGAGTTCCATAATGATTCGCTCCATAGCCTTACAGATCAGACTGGTCAGGCTTATTGGTCGGTAGTTCCCAGGGTCAGTTGTGGCCCCACCCTTGTGCAGCGAGACCACCGTTGCTGTGCGCCATTCTATGGGCACATATCCTGTGGAGAGGCTGAGACTGAACAGGGTATTAAGATGCGGGGTTAATTCCTTTTGGAGCTCGCGTATGACAAAGCCTGGGACACCATCTGGTCCCATGGAGGTAGTGTTTTTAGCTTTAGATAGAGCCTTGTTAACCAACATAGCAGTAATAATTGGACTTACACAATCCCCTGGAATGGTAATAGGCCCTGTAGGTGGGGGGGGGGGATTTGCACTGAACCTATCATCCAAGATGTTGGCAATGTCAGAAGGGTCTTAAAATTATAATTCTCATTCTAATTCTCTAATCTAGCAGTTATCTCTAATATCTTAGTTAATATCTTAGTTAATATATATATATATATATATATATATATATATATATATATATATATTTTTTTTTTTACAAATAAACAGATATTCACTACAGCACTAGCATTTCTCACTGGGAAAACCACTCCAGCAGTCCAACTACATAAAATGTCAACATTAGCAGCCCTACAATACTATAATACACAAAAATAAGCCAACAAATTTGCAATAAAGTAAAGAATTCACATTACTGACTTAATAAAGCAAATCTAAATAAGCTACAAGAGGGTCTCACCCAAACAAATGACTGGTGCCAGAAACATGGCCTCAAGCTAAATGCCAAAAATGCATCATCCCCTTTGGGGACAGTGATTTCCCTACAAATTATCACATTAATAACAATGTTGTAAGCACGCAATCAGTTGTGAGGTGCTTGGACACCCAGGTTGATAGAAACCTAACTTTTGACCACCATGATGTCTCCGTTGTATGGAAAGCTTTTTACATGGCCCACCTCATTAGTAAGGGTATCTCATCCAGGGACAAGGTGGTCATAACATCCCTCTATTCTTCCTATATAAGAGACATTACTGAGTGCAAAGTCCCTTTTGGCATGTGCCTCAGCAAAACACCCTGCCAAAAGAAAGACTACAACCATTTCTGACAAAAAGGTCAAAGGACTAAGTTCACTTAGTTATCCAAACAGAGTAAAAAAACTTCTTGCTTTCCTCTGTCTCTCACTGGCCCCTATAAATTTCATCACTGGCTTGCTTTCCAGGCTAAGAAAGATCCTGCCTTAAGAGACTTACTCCACCTCAGAAATACTGGTTATACTTAAAATGCTCACTACAAGACCACAGCCTTCACTGCAACATAAACAAGCCACTCTGTATGTACAGGTTCTTGATATAAAAACTTCAACTTCTGTAAAAAGTTCTTCTGATTATCAAACAATGTAGTTCAGCAACATGACAAATGGATGGATAGCCATACATGTACTCCTTGAGTAAGTAGCATACCTTCATCAAACCAGATGGAAAATCCACATACTAAACTTTCCTAGCTGGTTGGCTAAGATCTAGTATTGGTTACTCAAATCTATTTGCCCAAGAAGAGGGGCCTATTTAACTAAGAATTCCATTTGCAAAAATATATTCAGTATACATATTAAATCTCTCTCTTTCTCTCTCTCTCACACACACACACATACACAGACGGAACCCCTAATTCTAAAATAGGCAACCTCAGTAATCACATGACATACATTCACTGAATGAAATTGTCTGGAAGTAAAAATAACTGAAAAAAAATAATACTAGAGATGGACTCATCCAACTAATTTACCACCATCAAAAGGAGCATCAATAAATTAGCAAACAACTGCTCAGCAAAAAGTAAATCAATAAGAAATCTATAAACTTTCTAAGATCATACTACATACTGGAGTAAACATGTAACTTCCCTCCAATCTAAAGCCATTTGACATTCAGACATTTTAATTTGTGCAGAAGTTATTCAGAGACTGACAGTTTACTGAGCTGTGACATTAGCACCCTATGCTTACGTCCGAACCAATGATGCATACTTGTCAATTCCAAAAGAATTAAAGTAGTTTAATAAGAAGGTTATTTGCAAGGTTACATGGCAGTTTATATTGGAAATAAGCAAATATATTAAAAAGGCTGTTTCTCGTAATTATGCTGAAAAGTCTTCCAAGGTAAATACAACCTTCTGATTTGGTATGGAACCATACCTCTCAACCTTAGAGCAAGAAATCTGGAGAAAGAAAAATAAAAGTGGGACACAGGCCCAAAAATAGTTATGTATCACAGACACCACTGAAACAACTGTAGCTGCAAACATTATACATCACTTATGTTCTTTTTATCTCATCATTGTCAGTTAAGCATTATATGGCTCATTCAATCCTGCCTTCTTTGTCAACAAAGAAAACCATGCTTTGAAATGACAAATGCATTAAAAATAATTAATAAAACACATTGCATCCACATCCTGCAACTTCCTACCTGCGAACAACCACAGAGCTTTTACTGAAACTAGGGCTGCTTATTTCCCAGGAATGATAGCTCTCCCTAACTAAGTCTAATGGGATACAATCTACCAGGATCTGGACTACCTGAAATAAATTAAATTGTGGTCTGCAAATTGCAAGTGCACTCTGTTTAATTAAACTATATTTCCAAGTCCACTTACTGTATTTTTTCAGTAACATGCCAATCTCCATTTCCAGGTCACTTTACAAGACATTGGCAGTGGTAGACTTGGCATCCTCCAGATCCCTACAGGAGCACACTTATACTGCTAGCATTGTCCATTAAATGTAAATATCCATCCACTGCAAATGGCAAGAAGCTATATCTTAACAAATCTACTTTTGGCATGCCTAGTACCCAAGTATCAGGTTTTGAAACAAATAACATTCTCCACAGTCCGTAAGTCTCTGTCTTTAATAATCATCTACAGTTGCAGCCTCCCCAACACACAAGCACACACATACACACTAAAACCCCCAACATTTAAAAAATGACATTGGGCCCACCTGATTTGCCAGTATTGATGATCCACCAAAGCGATACTTATTGTTGTCCAATCTGCCACTGCTTAGAAAGTACAGTTTTGTACCTACCATAAATGTAGATGTTCGAGTGCTAATACAGCTGCAGTCATAACAGATGGGTTCTCCTGCCGTCAGGCGGGTCCTCGGTCGGCCGAATTCCAAAGACTAGGTCCGGCGTCGGTTGGCGTCACTTCTTCCCCGACGTCAGTGCGACAGGGGTATAAAAGAACCAGCCGATGCCATTTTCTTCAGTTTTTCTTGCCCCAGATGTCAGGTGCCCCCAGAAGGAAGGCAATACATAAATTTGTGTAATAAAGCAATGCCATATAATCAAAATACAGTAGTGCAAGCAAATACATCATGAATGAATACCCCAATCTGGTTGCATGAGGATATGTTAGCCAATAGGCCTGTCCCAAGAGGGGAAGGAGGGAGGGAAACCTGGACTGCAGCTGTATTAGCACTCGAACATCTACATTTATGGTAGGTACAAAACTGTACTATCAGTTCCAATGGCAAATGACCCCTCAAACTGAAGAATCCAGTACAGCAACAGGACCAATTCAAGGCAGGACACCAGGATAATCCACCATAAAGAAATTTATTGACAGACTTAGCGCTTTCACCATACCAGGCATCATCAGAGTCATATTGCTGTTACAAAAACCTTCTTATATACTGTGAACAATCCATTGAATAATTGATTAATTTATCAATAAAACAATCAAACAATCTAACCACACAAAACCTTTTAAAACCCATATACACTCACCCTGAAAAGCCTAATACATAAAACTTAATACCTTCACTTTGAATAATATACTAAATTTAAAAACTGAATTGTGTTACTTAACTTGTTAAAACAATATATAGTAATTAAATACATTAAATAGATGTATCATGTACAATGTTCCTACCAAAAAATTGCCAATCTAATGACATTTTTAAACATTTTTTGTATATGTATATTTGTTTATAAAAATGTATATTTAATAAATTCATAATAATCATTTACAATATTCATTGTAGAATTTATTATACAACCATGTGTAAAAATACCAATCTACAAAACCTGCGATCGATATACCAAAAGAGGTTTTATAGAGATGTAATCATTAAGCCCTGGGTAGCACATAGCATTTAATCTAAATTGCCATTCCATTTCCTTTAAAGCTACCTTGTTTTTAATGTCACCCCCACTATCCAAGGAAACCTTGTCTATAACAAAAAACATGAATTTTTTGAAGTTTTTGCACTCAACAGTGTGCAAATACAAGGCATTATGGATGTCTTTATTTTTAATAGATCTAAGATGCTCAGGAATCCTGTCCCTTAATCTGCGGGTAGTCATCCCGACATAAAATGCCTCACAGGATATACAGTTGGCCACATAAACTAGGTTTTTTGTGTTACAATTACAAATTCCTGGACAGGACAAAGTAAATTTATATCCAGAAATTGCCACATAGGGACCATCTGCTATAAACCTGCAGCATCTACAATTCCCACATTTACTCATCCTTGATCTACCATAACGTCTGTTCCTTTCAAACATGTCCTTCAAATTTGGTCCCCTACTATATACTATTGCAGGTTTGTCCCCCACCACCTTCTTCAATTCAGTATTCAAACAGTGATCCCACACATTCCTCACAACTGCACACAATTCCTTAGACTTGTCACTGTACTTAATAATAAAACATGGACCATCAAGATCTTTAATACTGTTATCATCACTTAACAATTCCACTGAACTTTGGCTTTCCATCTCAACCACACACTCACCCTTTAAGATAGGGACATAAACACTACGTCTTTTTTTATAAATTTCTTTCTTAACTCTCCTTAATAAACTAATGGGATATTGTTTTTTTGCCTGTGCCCTTGTGTTGGGACTTCTTTTGTTTTAACAAAACTGTACTATGTTCATCGTGCATACAGCTGCAGTCATAACAGATGAGTAGAATCCCAAAGCTAAGAAAGGGGTGGTAGGCACTAGGTGGAACTAGGAGGAGCCAGAATGCCCTGCAAGACTGCAGTGGCAAAGCCCGCTCTAGATTTGGAGTACAGTGGAAGGTGGTAGTGCTTGGAGAAGGTATGCACAGAACTCCAAGTGGCTGCTTCTAAAATATCTTTGGTAGGAACTCCTCTGAGAAAGGCTGCAGAGGTAGCCGTGGCCCTTGTGGAGTGAGATCTGATGCCTGTAGGTACAGTTTTGCCATGAAAAGAATAGCAAAAGCGTATGCAGTGGGCTATCCATTTTGAGATTGTCTGTTAGGAAATTGGCTTTCCTTGAGCTCCTATAGCATAGGACACAAAGAGCTGTTCTGATTTTCTGAAAGGCTTTGTTCTGTCCAAATAATAACGCAGTTGTCTGTGGATGTCCAAGGAATGTAGTAATCTCTCCCCTTTGTTTTGAGGATTAGGATAAAAGGTAGGTAAGTGTATGGCCTGATTCAAAGCTACCCTGGATACCACTTTTGGCATAAAGGACGGGTTGGTTCGTAATGAAACTCTGTCCTGATGGAAGATGATAAAAGGCTGCACAGCCATGAGAGCTTGTAGTTCTGAAACTCTACGAGCTGAGGTAATAGCCAGAAGGAAAGCTGTTTTCCAGGACAAATATTGCAAATCTGATGAGGCAGCTGGCTCAAAAGGAGGCAAGGTCAGTTTTTCCAGAATGAAATTGAGATCCCAAGCAGGTATTGGTTGTTTCCTTGGGGTTTTAGATTCTTAGCCCCTCTGAGGAACTGTCTTAAGAGGGGGTGAGAGAATAAGGGTGGATCAGTGTTGTATTCTGCAGAAATGGCTGAGGCATGGATTTTGATGGAGGAGAATGAAAGTCCACAGCTTAGCAGCTCAGCTAGATACTGTAATATTTGAGGTAAATTCAGTTTTCCAGGATCCTGGCCCTTTTTCTCATTCCAGACACAAAACCGTTTCCTTTTTGCGGAGTAAGCTTTTCTAGTAGACGGCCTTCTGGCCTCCAAAATGACATCCTGGACCTCCTTGGAGAGTAGGGTCTGTTGTGATGCTAAGGAATCTTCCATGCGGCTAGATTGTGAGTTTTTAGCTGACTGTGAAGAGTTTTGAAGCTGTGCTGAGTCAGGAGAAGAGGCATTAGAGGCAGGGTCCATGGTGGGGAATGCGTCAGGCTCCTCAGGAGTGGGTACCAGTGTTGTCTTGACCAGTCTGGAGCAATGAGAATCATCTTTGGTCTGTCTGCTCTGGTTTTCAATAGAACTTTGGGCAGCAGAGGAAGAGGTGGGAAGGCATAAATTGTCATTGATGTCCAACTGAAAGAGAGAGCGTCCACTCTCCAGGCCTTTGGATGAAAAATCCTTGAGCAGAATTTTGTCAATTGGTGATTTTTGTGGGAGGCAAAGAGATCTATGTCTGGCCTTCCCCATGCTTGGATTATCGCTGTAAAAACTTGAGGATGCAACTTCCATTCGTGTGGATTTGTCATATTTCTGCTTAGGTTGTCTGCCAGCGTGTTTTCCTTGTCTGGCAAGTACTGTGCTTGAAGTTCGATTTGTAAGTCCATTGCCATGTTCCAAAGTGACATGGCCAGTCTGCATAGGGGGTATGAATGTGTTCCTCCTTGTTTGTTTATGTACCACATTACTGTGGTGTTGTCCGTTCTTATCAATAGTTGACCTGGTTGCAGAAGCTCTTTGAAAGCTATAATAGCATTTATTACTGCTAGCATTTCCTTTTGATTGATGTGAAGGTGCTTTTCTTTTTGGGACCATTTGCCCTGAATGCACCGATCTGTCATGTGCGCCCCCCAGGCGTAGTCCGAGGCGTCTGTTGTGATGACTTGATTTGCTTGAGGCTTGCTGAATGGGAGACCTGTGTTTGTTTGGCATGCTTGAGCCCACCACAGAAATTCCTTTTGTAGACATGGAATTAGTGGTATTATTGTTTCCAAACTGTGGCTGTGTTGAGACCATAGGTTTTTCAGGTACCATTGAAGTTTCCTCATATGCAGCTTTGCACATGGGATTAGTAAGATGCAAGATGCCATGAATCCCAGAGCTTACAGGATTTTCCTTGCAGTCAGCCTGGTGCAATTTGCTAGTGCTCTGAAGTATTGAGTTAGTTGCCCCTGCTTCTCTGGCGTGAGGTAGGCCGTCTGGGTGTTTGTGTCCAAGTTGGCACCCAGGAAAATTATTTTCCGAGTGGGTATTAGCCTTGATTTCTTTTTGTTGACTGTGTATCCCAGAGAATTCAACATTATTATTACATAAGCCATATGTTTCAGAAGAATGTGCTTGCTGTCCGCTTGGATCAGGCAGTCGTCCAAATAGGGGTATATTTGTATCCCTTGAAGTCTGCAGTAGGCAATTACTGATACCAGGCATTTCGTGAATACTCTGGGAGCAGTAGATAAGCCAAAGGGCAATGCAGAGAATTGATAATGGGTTGAACCTGCAAGAAATCTGAGGTATCTTCTGCAATTTTGTCTGATTGGGACATGCAGGTATGCCTCCTTGAGGTCCAATGCTACCAGCCAAGACTCCTTGCCCAGCATGGGAAGAAGCTGCTGTAGAGTGAGCATCTTGAATTTTGGTACGAGTAGAAATGTGTTTAGGATGGATAGGTCCAAAATAGGTCTCCAATCTTTTCCCTTCCTTGGTACCAGGAATAGTCTGGAATAAAAGCCTTGACCTTGTTCGTGCGTAGGTACCTCTTGAATAGCTTTCATGTCTATGAGATCTGTAATTTGTCTTTGTGCCTCTGCCCTTTGATTGTGTGTCAGGTTTGGCATGCCTCTCATTTTTGGAAGGGTGTGAAAATGGAATCTGTAGCCTCTGTTTATAATGTCCAGGATCCATTTGTCTTTTGTGACAATATGCCAATTTTTTAAAAATAATGCCAGTTTTCCGCCTAAGGGTGCTGCCATTTGAGTCTTGCTTGGCATGCAAAGGGGAAAGTCATTGGGCTTGCTTTCTGAATGGTTGCAAGTTATCCTCACCACCTTTTTGGGTAGGAGCTTGCCATTGTCTGCCTCTAAACGATCCTTGGGATTGCCCTCTGCCCCTCGGGCACCTGTATCTACCTCTTTGGGGTCTGTCCGTGGCTGGAAAGGACCAATTTTTGGAAGGCCAATTTCTACTGAAACGTGGAGGTTGTACCTGTAGAAAATCTTTCACAGTTTGCATTGAATTAGCCTTTTCCTCCATTTTCCTTAATACCTCCTCAGCATTAGCACCAAATAATACATCCTTTTGTAGAGGGGCATCTAGTAATTTAGCTTTGACATGATCTGGCAAGGTTTGTTCCTTGAGCCAGGCATGTCTACGTATGACTGATCCTGTAACAGCAGCTCTACATGAGGCCTCTAGAGCATCAAAACCACATTGTAAGGTATGTTTACCCACTTGTTCTGCACTATGCATCAAATCCTGCAACTCCTTCAAGTCTGGTTGTTCAGGTTGTGACATTTTACTTTTCAATTGTGATAACAAAAACCGTTGGTACTTTAGCATATGGAACTGACAGTTTAATGCCCTCATGGTTAAGGTAGCCGAGGTATATACCTTTTTTCCCCACCTTTCTAAGGATCTGGAGTCTCTCTCGGAAGGTAATGGATTTTTAGCAGTGGAGGCCTTAATTCCCTTGGGGCCCTGTGAGATGGTTTCTGGGTCAGCAGCATGGCTTTTGTATAGAAATTGGTGAGAGTCAGGAACCCTGTAGTACCTGTCAGGCTTGACTGGGGCTGGAGGTAGAGAATCCGGGTTAAGGCAGGCCTCCGAGTACACATCATCTAGTATGTCCAAGACAGGAGGTATAGCCAGAGGCCTGTGCTGAGGTAGCAAGATAAATTCCCTAAGCCTTTTCTTGGAATCTGAATAATCTTGGCCTTCCAAGTGGAAGTGTTCTCTTAAGGTATGCAATGTTTCCCCAAATGAGTAATCCTCTGGGGGGGATACAGAGGGAATGGACTCCTCTGCATCAGAGTCTTCAAAAGGGGAGTAAGAATGTTCCTGATCATCAGAGTGCTCTGAAATGATGGAGCCCTGATCAGAGGAGGGGGATTCTTCCTCCACTCTGGGCCTTCTGTCCGGGGGGGGGGGGTTGAGAACCCCTGATAAGAGTAATTAAATCCTCAGCCATTTTAAGCATCTGTTTTTTAGGCATGGGGCCTGGAGATGGGCCCTGTGTAGCTTGTCTCTTGGAATGCATGGCTGCTTTAGACTTAGTGAAAGCCTTGATGGAAAAAGAAGAGGAAGGTCTGAAGACACCTTGAGAGGAGGTGGACCTGTCCACATTTTGAGATTCATCGCCAAGAGTGGCTTCGGTATCTGTAGTCGGGGTGTGGGCCGAGGAGCCTGCGACCTCGGGCACAGGAGACACCGCCAATGAAGTGTCGTCGGTAGTCAGGGGCTGCGTAGGCGCCTCGCTGAGAACCGGACCACGTGTAGTCGGCTTTGGCGTGGTGTCGGTAGAGGCCACGGACCTCGTGTGTCGGTCCTTATCTTTGCGCTTTTTAGACAAAACTGGAGTCGGAGTATCCGACGACATAATATAGTTAAATGTTTTGCCAAAATAATGCTGGGCGAACTCCACCCGATGCTTAATGGTGCGTTTGTTGAATGTAGCACAAAAGCGACAGACCGAGACGTCGTGGTCTGGGCCTAAACAAGGAATACAGAGGGAATGGAAATCCTTATGCCGTAATTTGCTTCCCACATGAAATACAATTATTAACTTTGCCTGACATTGGTCTGAGGCAAGAAAAGTTTCCCCAACTGGGTACTTAGCTTTCAAGAAGACTTCGGTTGCAAAATTTTCGTAATTTCAGGAGCTGGCCGACCGGCACTTGCGAACTGCTTCTGCTTCGGGCACCGAGCGGCAAGAAAGACTGAAGAAAATGGCGTCGGCTGATTCTTTTATATCCCTGTCGCACTGACGTCAGGGAAGAAGCGACGACAACCGACGCCGGACCTAGACTTTGGAATTCGGCCAACCGAGGACCTGCCTGACGGCAGGAGAACCCATCTGTTATGACTGCAGCTGTATGCACGATGAACATCCCACCAATGCCAAAACAGTACTGGGTGGTTTTTTTGTTTGTCAGAAAAAAAACAATTCAACTTTATAGGGTTCCTATCAGCAGACTGAAGACGCATATTTTCGAATGCGTCTTGGTCGAACTGACAAAACCGAAACTGCAAAATATTTCGAATGCGTCTTGGTCGAACTGACAAAACCGAAACTGCAAAATATAGAAGCGGCATGTAAGCGAATTCTTTCCCTGGGAAAGTATTCGCTTGGCCGCTTTGATACTTTGCCATTTTCGGCACTGCAGTGTGGTCTCGGAGTTGGTATATATAAGTAGGGAGGGTGGGAGGCACAGCCCCCCACATTGAGGGGTGTGGGGGGCAAAGCTCCCCCACTTAATCTCATGTTTTAATGTGCTTTCTTTTTTTTTTTTTTTTTGTTGGAACAGCGATTTTTTTCCCTTGGAAAAAAATCGCTGTTCTGACAGTTCGGTTTTGTAAGCTTTCGCTTAAATGGGGTCGATTAATCACCATTCACTTACCTAAGCATTCGGTGATCTAATATAGACCCACTTTATATGCTACAGTCCCACAAAGTCAATCTACTACTGACCCATTAACCTTAGGCTGCTGTCTCATTCTTACTCCCTGGAACTGCATTACCTTGGATGACTAATTTTATTCCTAAGAAAAAGACACAAATTGAAAGATGAAGCGAAAATCCACACAGTTGAGAGGTATGATTTCATATTCAGTACGATACTCTCTCTGTCAGGAAAGCCATAATTTAAAGAGTGTGTACTTTTAATGTACGATATATTTGTGAGCTAACTTATTTGTGTTCAGTAGATAGATTGATCGTCATTAGCATCTTTGTACATGTGTCTCTCTCTGTCATGCACATATACACTCACACACACACACACACACACACACACACACACACACACACACACACACACACACACACACACACTCTTCTTCTACTTTCACATGTGCAAACATTCTGCTTTCTTGCATGTACTCACTCATTCACTCCCTCCGTACTTACCTATTAACACAGGTAAGTGCTGTCAATTTCAAAGGCAATGACGGCAAATCCATGCATGAGTCCCTCTTCAGCGAGAACACACACTGATTCTTTGGCACGAAATAATGGCGGGAACACACTGATCCTTCTTTGGTGCAAAAAAATCAAAACTAGAAGGGTGCTTTGGTGCATGTAGACAGAGTTATAGGGGTCATGGGTGTGAAAAGCACAAAACAAAAAAAGTGTTTTGGGGCATGCGTATATCGATGTTGCAGTTAGAGGTTGGGGGCCATATGGAAGAGGTCTGAGGGCCGCATGCGGCCCGTAGGTTGGACACATCTGGTTTAGAGTGATTCTACTTACCACATATGAGCTGGCTCAGGGTATCTAACCTATCATATTGTATGGTGTGATGTCAAGTTGTCATGCCCAATCACAATAAAGGTTTTTTCACCCACACTTGATTGGCTCCCACTGACACACCCCCAGGTACTCTTATAAAAGGAAATCCTCAGGATCACTCTTCCCATTAAGGAACTACACTTCGATGGTGATTGTACTTCTGGTACTTTTTACTTCAATAAAGTACGACCTTCTAGAATCTGAACTTCGACTACGTTGATTTTTTGCCACCACGGCGAGCAGAGCTCCTTAGCCGAGCCACATTTACGTTGTTTTGCCTGTTTTTTTTGTGTGTTTCATCTTTGATTCCTAGCTGCCACACTAGCAGTTCCTCTCACCAGGCAACCTGACCAGCCTGAACTACGACCTGTATATGAAGCCTTTCTAAAGGCTTTACTCAGCCTTCAACCACAAGCGCTCGGGTACGCACAGCCTTTCTCAAGGCTTTACCGGTAGCCCAGCTTCTTCACCGACATCCCCCCATACCTTTATTAACGCAGCCTACCTGGTCATCCATTTGTTCTTGGCTTCCCTAGGGTATTTTATTCGTGGATACTATTATATGTTGACAACCTATAACATCACTAACATCTACTTAACTTATTATTGGTTTTCTTGTTTCTTATTGTCGGGTAACCTCCAAATTTTCTGAGATGTTTCATTGCAGAGCTGTGAAAAATGTGGCTCTGAACAATTCTGCACATTTCTTACGTTTTCCTCAGCATAACAAACTTCTATGCCATTAGTCAAATGATGCACTAAGTAAAACATAACATAACACACTTCTATGCCATTAGTCAAATGATGCGCAAAGTAAAACATAACTTTTGACAAGTTTAAGGTACACTTGCGTGCATATGTTCACTTTAGCAGTAAAAGTCTGACTAGATGCATTATCATTCAACATCCATGGGAAATGGTTATGCGAATGTCCACCCTCTGGTCTGACATCTCCTAATGCTCAGCACATCAGCCTAATTACTGGCTGAAAGGGAAAGCAGCCTATACCAAATTAATTTGTCATGCCTTAAACGGCACAGACAAAGCCTTTGTGGTCATCGGCCTAGTTTTTATTTCTTGGGGGAACATCTATGATTTATTGATTTAATACAAATTAAAAGAAGAGTATCCTGTGTGTAACAGGTGCAGTAGGGTACAAAAAGTACCTGGTACAAACTCCTTTTTCAGGTAAAGGCTAAGGAAACAGAATGAATATCTAAAGCAAAGGGAGGTGGAAAACAAAGAGGAATATAGACAGCCCTGGGATTCTTACAAGAGACACAGAAATAAAAAGAGCAGACTCAAATCCACATACCCTTCCACATTCCCCCTTCCATTCTTGACCTCCAGGAAAAAAGAAAAGGGTTACATCCAGGAGGAAGAATAAAAGCCAACATTGAAGCAGTGGTCTTCTGTTTGAAAGCGTACCATTAATGTGTATGCACTCACAATTATACTGCTTTACATAGAAGGATCACTACTCAGTTAACTTTCATCATCAATGGAAGAGCATTAAAAGCAATTAACGACCCCAGTGGTTGCTGCTCACCCACTTGACAAAACCCTCCTCTGTCCCTGGACCAAAAGTCAAGCCTGTAATGTCTACAGAATGTGTGAACAGTGGTCCATGTGGAGAGGTTTCACAGATGTTCTAATCTTAGACATTTTTTAAAAAAAAGGTACTGGCTGCTGTCCTGGTGCCGTGTCCCTTTACCTGTCTCATCAAATTGTTTCTTATGCCTTTTACAGCAACACATAATGGAGTAAGTTAGATACTTTCTACAGTTTGCTTTGTCACTGGCCTGCATTGTTTGGCACAAAGAAAACAACAGCTGGTCCGAATGGCTGAAGTGTTTTTTCCCCTGTGCAGTGCCTAAATTGCTTATGCAAAACATTTAAATGCAGTTTTCCCCTCCACCCTGTTCTGGAGCTTGGGAAAGTACTAATAAAGCCGTATGGTGTAGCTTAATGCCAATTCTGATGCCACCTTATTCTGCCTTTAAGGGCTCCTTACACATTATGGCCCACAGCTCATAGCTTTTCCCCCAACAATGAAACAGATATAAGAAAATGAGCTTTTCAGGGTAAAATACTGAGGACCAGCAAAGAATTAATTTCAAAGACAACCATTTTTAGCTTCCTTCTTCTTGGAACCTCACCTTTGTAGTGGACAGAATTCCCTTGGGAAGGACTTGAGGTGCAGAACACCCATAAAGAAAGTACAGTTGTGTACACTTACCATAAATGTAGATGTTCAAGTGCATTCACTGTTGCAGTCATCACACTTGGGTTATCTGCCTGCAGGTAGCCCTGAGTCGGCCCGAATATCAGAGTCTTGGGATTTCTGTGTCTGATGCTATCGCCTCTTCCATGACGTCAGGGGTATAAAACATGCAGCAATGCCGTTACATCAGTTTTTCTTGCCCTATATGTCAGGAGCCCCCAAAATAGGAAGCTATTACATGGTGCGGAACACCTCCAGTAAAAAGTAAATACCCCTGCCATAAAAGATGGCCATAAAGAGGATAGGAAAAAAGGAAAGAGAAAGCCAGGGGGCTGGAGGGAGGGAAACCAGGACTGCAACAGTGAATACACTTTAACATCTACATTTATGGTAAGTGTACAAATCTGTACTATGTTCTTTGTGTTTCACTGTTGCAGTTATCACACTTGAGTTCATTCCGAAAGCTGAGAAAGGGTGGAGGCAGTCAAGAAGTGTTGGGGCTGGCTAGCAGGCCTTGTAAGACTGCTGTAGCAAATCCAGCTCTAGATTTAGAAAAAATATGTAAGTGGTAATGCTTGGTGAAGGTGTGTACAGAACTCCAGGTTGCAGCTTCCAGGATGTCCCTGGTGGGGACCCCCCTGAGAAATGCTGTAGAGGTTGAAGTAGTGCTAGTGGAATGAGTTTTGATCCCCAGAGGGGTACGTTTTCCATGGTGCTTGTAGCAGAAATAGATGCAGTGTGCTATCCATTTGGAAATGGTTTGCTTCAAACTGTCCTTGCCCTCTGCCCCTGTAGCAAAGCTGACTAGTAACTGGTCAGATTTTCTATAAGGCTTAGTCCTGTCAAGGTAGAATCTGAGCTGTCTATGCATGTCCAAGGAGTGCAAGATCCTTTCCCCTCTATTCTGAGGATTAGAGAAAAAGGTTGGCAAATGGATGGCTTGGTTTAAAGCCACAATGGATACCACCTTGGGCATAAAGGAAGGGTTAGTCCTGAGGGAAACCCTGTCAGAATGGAAAATAATGAAGAGCTCCATCACCATTAGTGCCTGTAACTCAGACACTCTTCTTGCTGAAGTAATAGCTAGAAGTAAGGCTGTTTTCCAAGAGAGGAATTTTAACTCTGCTGAAGCAGCAGGTTCAAAAGGGGGAAGTGTAAGCTTTGCCTGTACAAAGTTAAGGTCCCAGGCTGGGGTGGGAGCTCTCCTAGGGGGCCTTAAATTGTTAGCTCCTCTCAGGAAAGTACAGTTGTGTACACTTACCATAAATGTAGATGTTTGAGTATATTCACTGTTGCAGTCATCACATTTGGGTTATCTATCTGCAGGTAGCCCTCAGCCGGCCTGAATACCAGTGTCTTGGTATTTCTGCGTTGGATGCTTTCGCTTCTTCCATGACATCAAGTCATCAGGGGTATAAAACATGCAGCTGACGCCATTACATCAGTTTTTCTTGCCCCAGATGTCAGGTGCCCCTAAAATAGGAAGCAATTGTATGGTATGGAACACCCCCAGCAAAAAGCAAATACACATGATATAACACATGCCAAACAAGTAGAGAGAGATCAGGGGGGCTGGAGGGAGTGTAACCAGGACTGCAACAGTGAATACACTCGAACATCTACATTTATGGTAAGTGTACACAACTGTATTATGTTCTTCATGTTTCACTGTTGCAGTCATTACATTTGGGTAGATTCCCAAAGCTAAGGGAGGGTGGAGGTAGTTAAGAAGCATTAGAGCTGCCAATCAGGCCCTGTAAGACTGCTGCGGCAAATCCAGCTCTGGATTTAGAAAAGATAGGTAAGTGGTAATGCTTGGTGAAAGTGTGTACAGTGCTCCAGGCTGCAGCTTCCAGGATGTCCCTGGTAGGGACTCCCCTGAGGAATGCTGTAGAGGTAGATGTAGCCCAAGTGGAATGTGTTCTGATCCCCTGTGGGGTAGGTTTTTCATGGTGTTTGTAGCATAAATGGATGCAGTGTGCTATCCATTTAGAAATGGTTTGCTTTGAAATGGCCTTGCCCTCTGCCCCTGCAGCAAAGCTAACTAGCAGCTGGTCAAATTTTCTGAGAGGCTTAATCCTGTCCAGATAGAACCTAAGCTGCCTGTGCACGTCCAGGGAGTGCAGGATCCTTTCCCCTTTATTCTGAGGATTAGGAAAAAAGTTGGCAAATGAATGGACTGGTTTAAAGCCACACTAGACACCACCTTGGGCATAAAAGATGCATTAGTCCTGAGGGAAACCCTGTCTGCATGGAAGATAATGAAGGGTTTCACTGCCATAAGGGCCTGCAGTTCAGACACTCTTCTTGCTGAAGTGATGGCTAGAAGTAAAGCTGTTTTCCATGAGAGGAATTTTAACTCTGTTGCTGCAGAAGGTTCAAATGGTGGAAGTGTGAGCTTTTCCAATACAAAGTTAAGGTTCCAGGCAGGAGTGGGAGCTCTCCTGGTGGGTCTTAACTTTTTGGCTCCTCTCAGGAACTGTTTGACCAGAGGATGAGAGAAGAGAGGTGGCTCAGTATTATAATGAGCTGAGAAGGCAGAGGCATGAATCTTAATTGAAGAGAAGGATAGGCCCTTGTGGAGCATTTCTGTTAAGTAATCTACTATATGAGGTAAGCTGAGCACAGTCGTGTCCCTTCCCTGAGACTGGCTCCAGGAACAATATCTTTTCCACTTTTCCGAATAGGATTTTCTAGTACTAGGCCTCCTTGCCTCAAGAATGTCATCCAGCACCTGCTTACTGAGGGTTGCTGATGATGAGTTCAGGGTATGAGCCAGGCTGCAAGGTTCAGGGTCTGTAGCTGGGGGTGTAGAATCTGGCCCGCCTGCTGGGACAGCAGGGAAGGAGTCTGAGGCAGGTGCCATGGTGGCAGTACTGTCAGACTGTGCAAAAGAGGGTTCCTGTGCTGGCGTGGTCAGTCTGGTGTAATCAGGATTGTCCTTGGCTTGTCCTGTTTGATCTTTAGTAGAGCCTTCGAGAGGAGGGGCAGAGGGGGGAAAAGCATAGATTGAGAGGCTTTCCCAAGTAAAGAACAGGGCATCCACTTTCTAAGCTTGACTGTTGGGAGTTCTGGTGCAATATTTGCTCAATTGATAGTTCTGAGGGGAAGCAAAAAGGTCAACTTCTGGTGCCCCCCACCTGTTCCTCAAAAGCATGAATATTTTGGGTTCCAGTTTCCACTCGTGTGGGTCAATGAGACTTCTGCTTAAGTCGTCTGCCAGTGAATTTAGTATGCCTGGCAGGAAATGAGCTTGTAGGTGCACTTGGCTGCTCAAGGCTGTGTTCCACAGAGCCATGGCTAATCTGCTGAGTGGGTAGGAATGGGCCCCCCCCCCCGCTTGTTTATGTACCACATAACCGTGGTATTGTCTGTCTTTACCAACAGTTATCCTGGAAGAATAAGGCCTTTGAAGGCTGTCAGAGCATTCTGTACAGCTAACATTTATTTTTGATTGATATGCAGGTGCATTTGCTTTGGCCTCCATTTGCCCTGCATGCACTGCCCTGCCATGTGAGCCCCCCATGCACAGTCTGATGCTTTTGTTGTTAGGGTTTGGGCAGCAGGGGGTAGAGTGAAAGGGAGTCCCTTGTTGTGGTTGCAGGCCTCTGCCCACCAAAGGAACTCTGTCCTTAGGCAAAGAATGATAGGAATCATTGTTTCCAGGTCCTGAGAATGTTGACACCATAGACTTTTTAGATACCATTGAAGTTTCCTCATATACAGTGTTGCATATGGAATGAGTAGATTGCAAGAGGCCATGAATCCTAGGGCTTGCAGTATTTTTCTTGCAGATAGCCGGGTTTTGGTGGCCAGTAGATTGAAGTAGTTTGTCAAATAAATTTGTTTATTCAGAGTAAGGAATGCCATCTGGGAAGTTGTGTTCAAACTTGCTCCCAGAAATACAATCTGTTGGCTGGGTACCAGCTGAGATTTCTATTTGTTGACGGTGTACCCCAGTGAAGTTAGAAGTCTCTTTACAAATGCCAGATGCTGTTGCAGCAATTTCTGACTGTCCACCTGAATCAGGCAATCGTCCAAGTATGGGTAAATTTGAATTATTTTCTGACTGCAATATGCAATGGCTGGAGCTAGGCACTCTGTGAACACCCTGGGCACAGTAGCTAAGCCAAAGGGAAGTGCAGAGAACTGATAGTGCATAGAGCCTGTTCTGAAGCGTAGGTTTTTCCTGCAAGACTTCCTTATGGGAATGTGCAGATAAGCTTGTTTTAAGTCTAGGGTTGCTAGCCAGGAATCATTGGCTAGCATAGAAAGCAGCTGGTGGAGAGTTAGCATTTTGAATTTTGGTACCACCAGAAAGGTGTTGAGAATAGATAGATCCACGATAGGACGCCAAGAGTTTTCTTTTCTGGGTACCAGAAATAGTTTGGAAAAAAAAAACTTGTCTCCTATGTTCTGCTGGCACAGGTTGAATAGCCTTGATACTGAGAAGAAAAAGTACTTGCTTTTGGGCCTCTGCCCACTGGTTTGGGGGGAGGTCTGGCCACCCGTTTAGGGTTGGGAGTGAGTGGAAGTGGAATCTGTATCCCTGGGAAACAATGTTTAAGAGCCATCTGTCCTGGGTAATGTACTCCCAGTTTTTGGCATGCAGGGCAAGTTTCCCTTCTAAAGGTGCAAGTACTTGGGCAATGCTTGGAAGAGTTAAGGATAAGTCATTGTGCAATTTTACCATAGGATGGCTACTTACTACTCCCTGTTTTGGACGTGGGAGCACTCCATTGCTTAGATATGTGCATAACCTGAGACTGAAGTATTGGTGGTCTGCTGCCCCTGAGTTTGGACTGAGGAGGCCTGGAAGGGACTGGAAAGGACCAGGTTTTGGAAGGCCAACGCCTACTGAATCTAGGTGGCTGTACTTGTAAGAAATCTTTAACAGTCTGCATACATTTAGCTTTCTCTTCCATCCTTTTGAGGACGACTTCTGCTTTATTGCCAAATAGACACTCTTGGTTTAATGGTGCATCTAGTAATTTTGCTTTGACATAATCTGGCAAGTTTTGTTCCTTAAGCCAAGCATGCCTTCTAAGAACAGACCCAGTGACAGCAGCCCTGCAAGATGCTTCTAAGGCATCAAATCCACATTGCAAAGTATGTTTACCAACTTGGTTAGCAGAATGCATTAACTCTTGTAAATCTTTGTGTTCTGCACAATCAGGAATCAAGATCATTTTCTGTTTAATTAGCTCCATAATATGCTGCTGATATTTTAACATATGAAACTGGCAATTTAAAGCCCTAATGGCAAAAGTAGCAGAGGTGTATGCCTTCTTACTCCATCTGTCTAAAGCCCTAGAATCCCTGTCCGAAGGGGTAGGATTTTTGGCAGTTGAAGCCTTTAGGTCCCTCTATAGTACCTGTCAGGTTTCCTGGGAGTTGGAGGCAAAGTATCAGGGGTAAGGCTGGATTCCAAAAAGACATCACCTACAATTTCCAGAACAGGAGGGACAGCTAGAGGCCTGTGCTGAGACAAGTTTAAAAATTCCCTGAGTCTCTTTTTGGACTGAGTAGTGCTGGCTCTCCCAGCGGAAATGCTCTCTAAGGGTATGCGGGGTTTCACCAAAAGAAAAATCTTCTGGAGGGGAAGCAGAGGGAATGGAATTCCCTGCATCAGAATCCTCATAGGTTGACAAGGGTATGTCCTGGTAATCAGAAGGATCAGAGTTATCAGACTCCTGACCTGAAGAATCAGAAGGAAAATCAGTTCTTGGTCTTTTTGAGGGGGAAGGCGAACTTCCCCTAATTAAAGTAATGAGGTCTTCAGCCATTCTAAGCATTTGTTTTTGAGGCATGTGGGCCTGAGAATGCGCTTTGGTCGCCAGTTTCCTAGGCGTAGTGCGAACTTTAGGCCTGAGAAATTCAGTATTTTAGGTTTGAAATGAAGTCGCCGGTTTAATATGAAAGTCGGAAGGCCTGAATTTACCCTCAGAAGCCGGTGCCTGCACAGCGGCTCCGGACCCATCCAAGGTAGAGACATCCGCAGGTTCCATAGTCGAAGAAGCATCTCGCAGCATACCGGACTCTGAATGTATCTCAGTAGAGGCCTGTGAATCTGCAGAAGCGGGTACCAGGGGCTGCGAAAGCACCTCATGGAGTACCGGTGGACTGGCAACTAGCTTAACGGTAGCGTCGGCAGTTTTGGACCTATGCGGTCTGTCTCTGTCTTTATCCTTAAGTTTTTTTCAGAAGATCGGTAGTCGGATGGCTTATCAAAGCCATTTTGGAGTACGGAGATTGAGAGCGAAAGAATTTAGCTACAAAAATAGCCCAACGATGGATAGTTCAGGCGTTGAACAAGGCTTAAAACAGACATAGGGACATTGTGGTCTGGGCCTAAACAGGTGACGCAGTAAGAATGAAAATCTCTGTGAGGTATTTGCTTTCCACAGGCAAGACAATTGTTAATTTTTTCTGACATCGGTTAGAGCAAGAAAAAAGAATCCCCAACAAACAGGGTACTTAACTTTAGAAGACATCAGGTCTGAAACTCGAAAAAAAAATGAAAATTTCAGGTAGCGGCCGACCGGCACTTGCGAACTGTCTCCTGCTCCTTCTCGGCAAGAAAGACTGATGCAATGGTGTCGGCTGCATGTTTTACACCCCTGACAACCTGACATTATGGAAGAGGCAACAGCATCCGATGCAGAAATCCCAAGACTCTGGCATTCGGGCCGACTGAGGGCTACCTGCAGGCAGATAACACAAGTGCGATGACTGCAACAGTGAAACACGACGAACATCTAATTAAGTGCACAGTGGTCAGACAAGGAATGATCCATCACCAGTCAGACTGTAATGGCTGAAAGATGCACTTTTATGGATGCATAATAAAACCCACTGTGGAGCAGACAAGTAAGTCTGTGTGTAACTTCAAGAAACATAACAACCCCCCCCCCCCCCCAACAAACACACTTGCACTGACATCAAACAGATAACTGTTTCCATATGAAAAGCAGGATTTCCTGGATCCTGGTTTACTGGCCTCTTGCAAGATATGTAGCATTTCCTCAGAGAAGTGGTCCCTGGGGGATACTGGGTTAAGACTATCTATATTGCATACGTCAGACTCCTTAAGTATGAATGAACTAATGACCCTCCTGCAGCATTAGGAGGGTACAAAACCTTGGTAAGTTAGTAATGATGGTTCTTTGTTCATCCATTCTATCGGACACAAATATGGTTGTCTTGGAGATAGGAAGGCAATTAAAATGAGCATTGCTCTTTCTTCTCCTACCATATGGAGCACCCTGAGGAGGAGGAAAAAAGGATGGGAATGCAGAAGTAAATCTCCCTGAGGGAAGAAAAACGCAATCATTGCCCAAGATCCTCTGCATGAAATCTGACAGATTTTCTCTTGCACTGTATGTCAGACCATCTCTGAGAAGTCTCTCCTCAGCACTAAGCTTTGAAAACTAGCCCGTCTAATCTCCATTTGTGGAGGCTGGAGGAAGACTGAAGTTTGACATGATGTACATAATCAGAAGATGCTAAATACTGATGTCAGTCCAGCTTCTAAACCATCATCGTCAGTTTGCCCAATGAATAAGAATGGCTGTCACATCCCCTACCCGTTAGGCACCTCTCAAATTTAAGTCCAGGAGGATGAGGTGCCCAAAACAAAACCAACAGGAAAAAAGCACCAGCAAGCCGTAACCACCTTAAAACATTTAATGTGTTCCACAGCAAGCAAAGCACAACACAGCGCACAATGATAAGGCTGAAACTACTACCAGTTCGTTTTCATCTCCAGCTTCATCAGAAAAATGCTGGTTTTTAAGGTACGTTTAGGAAAGGGTTAAAATTGAATTCAATGTCACATGATTTTAAATTTTGGCAGTGTGCAAAGGTATAAATGGGGAGGGGTTTGGATAGTCAGCATTTTTCTGATGAAGTTGGAGACGAAAATTAACTGGTAGTAGTTTCAGCGTTGGTTACGGCTTGCTGGTGCTTTTTTCCTGTTTATTGGTTTTGTTTTGGGCACCTCTCAAATGTACTATTGTCTGACAGCATCTTCAGAGTGCCTGGATGCCACAATATCTTGAATGTCTGCAGGGAAAGAATTAAAACCATAAAGGGTAAGGCAAGCGAGCGAATTAGTAAACAAGGATAAAAAGTAGGTTTCTACCTCTTACATCAGAGAACGGAACTCTCAGCATAGTATACTCATTCCATCATTCTAAGGATAGAAAAGATAAGTAAATTAAAGATGGTATCTCTAGGACGACAGAATTGGGGGGGGGGTTGCTGAGAGGGGACATTAATATGCCACATGTTAACAGGAGTACCTTAACTTTTCATCTGCACCAAAGACCACAATCATTCATAATGCTTCACAGTCAACCTCAGTTGTGGTACTAAAACCTGCTCATAAAAGCAGCAGTTAGCATTGTCGCCTCACAGCAAGAGGTTCTCTGGTTCGATTCTCGGCTGGAGTACCTTCTGTGCAGAGTCCATGCCCTCCCTGTGGTTGAGTGAACTTTACAGACATGCAGGTAGGTACGTGTCTGTCTGTGAATGCCTTCAGTGAAGACTGGGTAGCGGGCTTGCAACTCGACACCATAAAAATCCACTGACCATCAATAGCGGACTGTTGATCCACTGTGGCGAACCCTAGCTGGCAAAAGCCAAAAGAAAGCCTGAAATGGTAACAGATTAGTCATTTCAGCTAGGAAAGTGGACACACTCTTGGGAACAAGTAATCACCAACGCAGTTGTAGACTGCAAAACAGCAGACTTTGAAAATAGGGTAATGCCTCAGAAAGCGTTCTAACAAAGTATAACAGTGGCGTGAAACAATAATGGGAATAAATCAAAACTAGAGTCATACAAAAGTCTATTCTTGAAATAAATATTCAAATCAAAAAGGACAAATGGCCTTGGTTCTTCAAGGAGATGGTATGTATAACTGTATAAATGAGATGGGTTAGAAACTTATGAAACAGCAGCTGGTGGAAAACTCAATTCCTGTCATTGTAGTAATCATGAGCTATGAAAAATGCCCACACAAAGGGCATATCAGCTGGTCCTAACTTCTTCAGCAATGAACAGGCCTTCCTTGCCCAGCATACTTTCTACCAGAAATGTTAAATGTGGTCTCCAGGGGAATAACTGCCCATCCAGGCTGCAAAAAGGGAATTTATCTTGATTCACTTAAGCAATAGCCTGTAACTTCCAACTATAAACCATTTAATTTGACATAACAGAAACAGCTGCAAGACACCACCTCATGTTTCACTGTAACAGCACTACATCCAGTATACTTAGTGGCAGACAACGACAAAATCTTTTCTCAAGAAAAAGCATTTCACATACCTCTGTTTAATATACGGTATAAGTTATGAAGTATACCTCAACATATGTCAGAAGGATAACAAGGTAAAGATGCCATACACATTTTCCAAAAGACAGTTTCACTCTCAGCCTTTTGTCTAAACTACTATTGTTATAGGATGAAACGCACCTCAATGCCCACATTAAAGACTCTCTCTCATTCAATCCCAGCAAAGTACCAATACAACATACCATGAAGAATGCATAACTTCACCAAAACTATTGGGAAGAAGCAAGTTATTTAATATAGAAAAGTCAGAAATTAATTTAATCACCTGCTGTTACACCAAGTTCTTTGCACAGCTACACTACACATTTCCTCTCATTCCTGTCTTTCCTACAATTACAAACTATAGGTAGAATAACAAGTGATACCATCTGAAAAGTTGGTGCAGTCTCCACCATAGCTGGCATATTCCGAATAAATGTATTAGCAAAAAACTACTACTATCCTCATAAATGAGGGCTCAAAAAACCTGTTCACCACACTGTGAACAGAGTTTGGCCCTGAGTATGCCTAGATGATCACAAACTCAGTCTGGGCACATGGGATGCCATACATCCAGGAATGGTAAGGACTCAGAAACTGATGCCAGATTACACTTTCTGAAAGGAAGGGAGCTGTTAGCACAGTTCCACTGAAAAGTTCTAAATGGGGGGGGGGTAGACCTGGAGTCTGTAGAGTTTTCAATCTGAGACACAGGAAATGTAATCATACCAAGAGCAGCAGACTAAATAGATGAAATTCCTGGCAAGAAGAAAAAAGTGCAGTTGTGTATACTTACCATAAATGTAGATGGTCGAGTGTATTCACTGTTGCAGTCATTACATTTGGGTTATCTGCTTGCAGTAGCCCTCAGTCGGCCTAATTAACAAAATCTTGGGTCCTATGTTGGTTGCTGTCCCTTCTTCCATGATGTCAGGTCGTCAGGGGTATAAAACATGCAGCCAACGCCATTACATCAGTTTTTCTTGCCCCAGATGTCAGGTGCCCCCCTAATGGGAAGCAATCAAATCTATAAATACAAGGATATACCTCCAACAAAAAAGCAAATACACCAAAAAGCTTTTAGAGCATAGTAAGTGAGAGTAGAGGTATAGCCAAAAGAAGAAAGGGGGCTGGAGGGAGGGTAACCAGGGCTGCAACAGTGAATACACGAACATCTACATTTAAGGTAAGTGTACAGAACTGTACTATGTTCTTCATCTTTCACTGTTGCAGTCATTACATTTGGGTAGATTCCCAAAGCTAAGGTTGGGAGGAGGAATTTAAATAGAATTAGGACCAGTTATAAGGCCCTGCAGTGGCAAAACCAGCTCTGGATTTAGAGAAAATTGGCAAATGATGATGCATAGTGAAAGTATGTACAGAACTCCAGGTAGCAGCTTCTACGATGTCCCTAGTAGGGATGCCCCTGAGAAAGGCTGTAGAGGTAGATGCAGCCCTGACTGAATGGGGTCTGATGCCCTGTGGGATAGGTTTTCCATGGTGATTATAGCAGAAATGAATGCAGTGGCCTATCCATTTTGAAATGGTTTGTTTTGAAACAGCTTTCCCCTCTGTCCCTGCAGCAAATGCCACCAGCAGTTGTTCAGACTTCCTTTGAGGTTTAGTCCTGTCCAAGTAGAATCTAGCTGCCTGTGCACATCTAAAGAGTGTAGTATTCGTTCCCCTTTGTTCTGTGGGTTACAAAAGAAGGTAGGCAAATGAATGGATTGATTAAGAGCCACACTGGATACCACCTTGGGCATGAAGGAGGGATTGGTTCTGAAGGACACCCTGTCCGCATGAAAGATGATAAAAGGTTCCACTGCCATAAAGGCCTGCAATTCAGATACCCTTCTTGCAGAAGTGATTGCTAAAAGGAAAGCTGTTTTCTAGGAAAGAAACTTTAAATCTGCAGTAGCAGTTGGCTCGAAAGGAGGAAGAGTGAGCTTCTCCAAGACAAAGTTAAGATCCGAGGCTGGAGTTAGAGCTCTCCTGGGTGGCCTTAAATTTCTGGCCCCTCTGAGGAACTGCTTCAGCAGTGGGTGAGAGAAGAGGGGAGGCTCTGTGCTACAATGAGCTGAAATGGCTGAGGCATGAATTTTGATGAAGGAAAAAGTCAAGCCCCTTATGAAGCATCTCAGTCAAGTATTGTATAATCTGAGGTAAACTGGGCACTGCTGCATTCATTCCTTGAGACTGGTTCCAGGCACAGAATCTTTTCCATTTTGCAGCATAAGATTTACTAGTACTAGGCCTCTTTGCTTTTAAAATGATACCCATCACTGATTTACTGAGGGATGGTAAAGGAGAGAGTAGGTAATTAGCCAGGCTGCTAGGTTCAGGGTTTGCAGCTGAGGGTGCAGAATCTGGTTCTCCTGCTGAGACAACAGGGAAGGAGTCTGAGGCAGGTGCCATGGAGCCAAGCGTGACACACTGCGCAAGAGTGGGTACCAGTGTTGGCGAGGCCAGTCTGGTGCAATTAAAATCGTCCTTGGCCTGTCCTGTTTGATCTTTAGTAGTACCTTGGAGAGCAAAGGCAGAGGAGGAAAAGCATAAACTGATAGGTTTTTCAAGGATAGAGCATCCACTTTCCAAGCTAGTTTGTGGAGAATCCTTGTGCAAAATTTGTCCAGTTGATGGTTCTGGGAGGAGGCAAACAGGTCTATATCTGGGCTCCCACATTTGCTTGTCAATATGTTGAAATTCCTTGGTTCCAGTTTCCACTCGTGTGGGTCCATGAGGTTTCTGTTTAGTCTGTCTGCCAGTGTATTTTGTTTTCCTGGCAGGAATTGAGCTTGTAGATTTCACTTGGTAGCTCAAGGCTGTGTTCCACAATGCCATAGCTAGATGGCTAGTCTGCAGAGGGGGTAAGAATGAGTACACCCCTGCTTATTTATGTACCACATGACAGTGGTGTTTGTCCGCCTTTACCATTAGTTGTCCAGGAAGAATGTGGTCCTTGAAGGTTGTCAGAGCATTCTGTACAGCTAACATTTCCCTTTGATTTATGTGCAGTGCATTTGACTTGGGATCCATTTGCCCTGAATGCACTTCCCTGCCAGGTGAGCCCCCCATGCATAATCTGATGCGTCTGTTGTTAAGGTTTGGGCGGCAGGGGGTAATGTGAATGGCAGTCCCCTGTTTGCAGTATTTGCCTTGCAGATAGCTAGGTTTTTGTGGCCACTTGTTTGAAGTAAGTTGTCAAATGAATCCGTTTCTCTGACATGAGGAAAGCCATCTGGGAAGTTGAATTCAAGCTTGCTCCCAGGAATATATTTTTTTCACAGGGTACCAGGTGGGATTTCTTTTTGTTTATGGTGAACTCCATACAAGTCAGTACCCTTTGAACAAAGGCCAGATGATTCAAAAGAATGTCCTTGCTTTCTGCCTGAAGTAGACAATCGTCCAGGTATGGGTATATTTGAATATTTCTTTGCCTGCAAAATGCAATGACTGGAGCTAGGCACTTTGTGAATACCTTGGGCGCAGTAAATAAGCCAAAGGGCAGTGCAGAGAACTGATAGTGCATGTAGCCTGCTTTGACGCTTAGGTATGCAAGACTCCCTGATAGGAATATGCAGGTATGCTTCTTTTAAGTTTACTGTTGCCAACCATGCATCCTTGGCCTAGCATAGGAAGCAGCTGGTGAAGAGTCAGCATTTTGAATTTTGGAATCACCAGAAAGGTGTTTAGGATAGACAGGTCCAGGATAGGGAGCCATGTATTGCCTTTTCTGGGTACCAGAAAAAGTCTTGAATAGAAACCTTGTCCCTATTCCTCTTCTGGTACCAACTGAATAGCCCCCATGTTTAAGAGAGAGAGTACTTGATTTTGGGCTTCTGCCCACTGATTTGGGGGTAGATCTGGCCACTCGTTTGGTGTTGGTAATGTGTGGAAATTAAATCTGTATCTCAACACTATATGTAAAACCCATTTGTCCTGGGTAATGAGTTCCCAGTTTTTGGCCTGCAGACCAATCTTTCCGCCTAAAGGAGCATTCAGTTGGGAAGCTCTTGGTAGTTTTAAAAGCAATTGAGACAGTTTTCCATGGGGGGGCGGTCTTACTACTCCCAGGTTTGGGTGCGGAAACCCCCTACTGCCTAGTCTTGTTTGTCCCTTGGGACTGAAACCTAGGTTTTGGCTTGAGAATACCTGGAAGGGACTGGAAAGGACCAATTTTTAGAGGGCCAGTGCCTACTAAATCTAGGAGGCTGAACTTGTCAGAAATCTTTAACAGTTTGCATAGATTTAGCTTCATCTTCCATCTTTTTAAGAACTTCCCTCAGCCTTGTTGCCAAACAGGCAGTCCTGATTTAAGGAAGCATCCAACAATTTAGCTTTAACATGATCAGGCAAACCTTGCTCCTTAAGCCAAGCACGCCTTCTGAGCACAGACCCAGTAACAGCAGCCCCGCAAGAGGCCTCTAATGAATCAAATCCACATTGTAAAGTATGTTTTCCAACCTGTTTGGCAGAATGCATTAAATCCTGTAATTCTTTACTTTCAGCACAGTCAGGAATCAACATCATTTTCTATTTAAGCAATCCAATAACATGTTGTTGATATTTAACACATGAAACTGGTAGTTAAAAGCCCTAATGGCCAAGGTTGCAAAAGTGTAAACTTTCTTACCCCATCTATCCAGCGCCCTGGAGTCTCTATCAGAGGGGGTAGGATTTTTAGCAGTAGAAGCCTTAATGCCCTTGGGTCCCTGTGAAATAGTTTCTGGATCCGCAATAGGATTTTTAAAAAGGAACATATAAGAATCAGGAACCCTGTAATATCTGTCAGGTTTTCTGGGAGCAGGAGGCAAAGAATCAGGTGCCAAACTAGATTCTGAAAGGCATCATCAACAATGTCTAATACAGGAGGTATAGCTAAAAGGCCTATGCTGAGGCAGGAGTAATAAATTCCTAAGCTTTTCTTTTGAATCAGAAAAGTCCTGGCTTTCCCAGTGGAAATGCTCCCTTAGAGTATGTAGGGTCTCACCAAAAAAAAATCCTCTGGAGGGGAAGCAGAGGGAATAGAGTCCTCTGTATCAGAATCTTCATAAGTAGAGAAGGGCAAATCCATATCATCAGAAGAATCAGAAAAATCAGAATCCTGTTCAGAAGATTCATAAACAACTTCAGTCCTAGGTCTTTTAGAAGGGGGAGGTTGGCTTCCCCTGATTAGAGTTATAAGATCTTCAGCCATTCTTATAATTTGTTTTTTAGGTATAGAGGCCTGAGCCTGCGGCCTGGGCGTCGGTTTCTTAGGCATGGTTCGAGATTTTGGCCTAAATGAAGGAGGCATCGGTTTAATATGCAAGTCCGTAGGCCTGAATACACCCTCAGAAGCCGGTGCCTGCAGGGGCTGCGAAAGCGCCTCACTGAGTACCGGCGAACTGGCGACTGGCTTAGGAGAAGTGTTGTCAGCAGCTTTGGACCTCGGCGAACTGTCTCTGTCTTTTATCTTTGCGTTTTTTCAGAATCCCGGTAGTCGGATGGCTAACCGACGACATTTCTGGATAATTAAACCGAGAACCAAAATATATGGAAGCGAAAATATACCGACGACGGATAGTGTTCTGATTAAATAAAGCACAAAACCGACAGCAAGGTACGTCGTGGTCAGGGCCTAGGCAAGGAATACAGTTTGAATGAAAATCGTTGTGAGGTATTTGCTTTCCACAAGTAATGCAATTATTAACTTTTACTGACATTGTTAAGGAGCAAGAAAAAGTTTCCCCAACGGGGTACTTAGCTTTAGTTGAAGTATACTTTGGTTCTAAAACTCGAAAACGAAAATTTCAGGAGTCGGCCGACCGGCACTTACGAACTACTTCTGCTTCGGGCACCACATGGCAAGAAAGCCTGATGTAATGGCGTCGGCTGCATGTTTTATACCCCTGACTACCTGATGTCATGGAAGAAGGGACAGCAACTGACGCAGGACCCAAGACTTTGTTAATCAGGCCAATTGAGGGCTACTGCAAGCAGATAACCCAAATGTAATGACTGCAACAGTGAAACACGAAAAGCATCTTATGTAGTGTATTAGGCACTGAACCAAGCTTTACAGGCAAAAGGGATAATGTAGTCCAAGCAAGTAAAATCAGCTGGTTAGGAGCCTAGGTATACCCTAAAAGAAAAATAAATCCTACCACCTGACCATCCTCACTGCAGCCAGCTCTGATCAGTATCAGTTAGCACCAACAATGACAAGAGTAAAACACATTTACAAGTATCAGATGAATATGCACTGTAAAAATATTCATTTGATGCATAAAACAGGAGTAGAGTAACACCATTTTGCAGACAAATTACTTCTGAAATGAAGTCCAGATGCAGCTTTTTCTGAATTCATCTTTGTGGTGGACACCTCTAATATTCCTAGTAATATTACTCTATATGCCACCATCAGAAATACAAATGATAGTACTGTAGTGCTTGGAAGTGCTGTGATTACACTCCACAGAGCACTAACACTGGAGTCACCAGTGAACACAAAAGATTGGCAAGAAACGCTACTTGCTTTAAAGCATTAAACACTTCACTCAGCCTTTTTTAGGACAAATGAAGTAAGTAATACATTAAAGTTCTCTGCACTTTCCAATTCTGTTCTCTGACAGATGCTGCCTGTGTGGCAACTGTGTTACATCACTCAAAGCTGTAAAACACTTAGTGCTCCTATACCTATTTCATGCTCCATGCACTACATATTATGATTGAGTATTCCCAAACAAAACCCTACTAGTTACATGTTCAACATGGATGCCAAGATTCATCTTGTGACCGAATTTATTAGAAGTCCTTATCTCAAACATATAACAAGCTAGTTATAATTGGAGACCTGATCATAAGCCACTGTGTTAAACATTCTGACTGCAGTTTGCATTACTAAATGACCTTCAGAAAATATAAGAATTCTAGAAGGCGGAGAACTCTACAGAAAAAGATACATACTTGCGTATTATCGCAACCAGATTCCGAAGAGGACAAATGGCTCGTTTCCAAACTGTACCACAGCTGAGCCAGATTGGGAGTAATCTCTCTTTCAAATGAAAGGTGCTCATTTCAATGTGGGCAAAACAGATAGACTGCTGAGTACATAAATGTCACTTCCTAACATTTGCCATGATGATGCAAACATGACTGCTAGCCTACCTATCCCATCTTTAAAGTCAATGTTAAGACAACATTAATCAGAATACTGCCAAATGCCCTGGACCTTGTGCGTGGCTTTTCAACACAGTAATCTCCCTCGATCTGTAAAGAAATCATATGGCACACCATGGACGGAAGATGCAGTCGTGCTGCTCGGTTTTGTTTGTCTGAATCTACTAGCAGACAAAGGCGAGCAGAACTATGCCGCATGCACTGCAATCTCTGTAAATGACAAGCCAGCATCAAGACGTACAATCCCTTCAGCAAAATTCCTAAACTAGTAAGATGAACACACACACACACACACACACACACACACACACACACACACACACACACACACACGCAAATCTAAGGCCAAGATCTCACACAAGTAACAGCCACAGACACGCAGACATCAGTTCTTTTCTACAAACCCTTGACCAGGAAACCTAAATCCCTGTCTTTCCCAGTAATCACAGTAAAGCAGCAGCCTACAGTTCCATTGCAAAGCAAGACGCACACACAAAGCGGGATAGGATGCTACCCAGGAAGACAGATTTTGCCAATTTTCCCCTTCCTAAATCTTATAACCAAAGTGACAAAACAGGATGCAGGACTTTACACACCCCTTCTTAATTAAAGATAAACTCATTACTCATTTTGCGCTCACATTACAAATAATTCCAGGTTACAAATCTAACTGTAATAATACGCATGTACCAAAGACACTGTACTGCCGTGGTGGTGCTGCAGTAGCGTTGTCGCCTCACAGTAAGACGTCCTGTTCAATTCTCAGTTAGAGCGTCTTCTGTGTGGAGACATGCGTGAATGGGCGTACCTTCGTTGATAGTTGTGCGTCAGGGCCGGCAACTCGGCACATAAAAAACTACTGCCAATCATTAGCAGACAGTTCCGCTGTGGCGACCCCTAACTGGGAAAAGCCAAAAGACATAACAACCAAAGATACTGTAATGACAACAGACAAGGTACAGTAGTTTAAAAGAAATCTTTAAGAGCAGAAAATTAGTTCTACCTTGACAACTTGAAACTATTTGTGTTTTTTTTTATCTTAGTTCTGCTACCACTAGTGATGACAAAATCATATAAGTAAGTGTTGCAATAACAGTTACTTGCAAAGACAATGAATATACTCTTTCTTATATCAACATCAAATGAAAGTTACATACCCTGGTTTTAAGCTACATGAATCCAGCTTGCAGTCTACTTTATCAACAGTACACAACTCACCCTTGTATAACAATTTTCTGTTATAGAGGAAGCACATTCCCTGAATATAAATAGAAATGGTAATGGTATAGATACTGGTATATTTAACTGAAAGCTTTGAAACACAGCCAAAAACTACTGCAGATCATGTACCAATAAAAAAGATAAAGATTCATGGCAATGAAGAAAAAAATGAGATGCTGGCTCTTCCCTACTTAACTGTTAAAGAGAAAGGAGTTTAACAAATAGGTACTGAAATTATTTGAGAGTTATTAGGGAATACAGAAATTTCTGCAGAAGGGATAGCGACGTGAATGGAATAAAATAAAAATGGAGTTTAAAAATAGGATAGAAATAAAAGCAAAAGAGGTATGAGAAAAAGAATATGTAATTATTTTGAGGGGTTGATAATGGCTAAAGTACTGTAGAATAAGGGGAAGCATACTGAAGAAGAATAACAAATGCAAAGTGCTAAAGGGAAAATAAAAACTATTTGGACACTATGCAGGAGTTTAGAAAAGTTGCTGTTGGGCAACTATTTTATAACTCTAAACCACAAACATTTAGCATGACTTGGGCAACAGAAGGTAGAAAAGGTTTTTGTAAAAGTGCACTGATAATAGTATATGTAGAATTAAGATAATTTAATTTACTTTTTACAAGGATGGAGACCTAGAATAATGCCTTTGGCTTAAGCTACAAAGTGTTTTTGTAAGCAAATATAGTTGAAAAATAAAAAATGATAAAACCCCAAGAAAAACACCAAATTTCTTGCATCTGCAAAGAGGATCTATGTTAAATGTTGGAACATCCAAAATGTCGAACATTACATGGTCGAGACCAAATGTTCCGACATTTGGATGTTCGAACATAAAAAAAAGAAAAAAAAAAGAAAATACCAACACCCGTTACCGCACTTCAGTGCAGAAAAGGGAAATTCTCCCTATCTGCACCGTACTGCGCCATTGAAAGTCTATCTTCGAGCACTTAAAATTTCGAACGTTTGGTCTCGACCATGTAACGTTCGAAATTTTGAGCGTTCAAAGATTTGACAGGTACCCTGCAAAGATATTAGCTTTTTTTTACCATTAGCAAATGTTTTCAGTGGGAGTCGAGAAGTCTACAGTCAAAACCAAGTTGTTCATTCTGCTCAAATGAAAGTGACAGATTCACTCATGCACTGGCAGAGCTGTTAGCGTTTTTTTTCTCTTACTGCTGACTGCATTGACATAGAGCCAAGCTGTATGAGGGTGCAAGCAATTAATGTTAAGAGTTCTGAGCATTTATTTGTGCGAAAAAAATTTAAAGAACAATGGCAGGCAATTCACTGAAATTATGATAAGTGAATAAGGGATGGCAGGAACCTTGGCAGCCTTAACATTGTAATGCATTTTATAAAACTATGTACAATTTAGGCTGCGTTGGTGCAGCGGTTAGCATTGTCGCCTCACAGCAAGAAGTTCTCCCGTTCAATTCCCGGCTGGAGCGCCTTCTGTGTGGAGTCTAAATGTCCTCTCCGCGGTCGAGTGGATTTAAAGACATGCAGGTAGGTGTGCACATGTGTGGATGTGCCTTCTCTGAAGGTTGGGCACCGGGCTGGCAACTCGACACCATGAAAGTTCACTGCCAATCATTAGTGGACCGGAGTTCCACTGTGGCGACCCCTAACCTGGAAAAGCCGAAAGACAGTTATATAACTATGTACAATTTAGTTTTGTACATTTTTTCTTAGAGCAAAAAATTAATGTTTTCTGAAAGCATACAAGCTGTTTTTCACATCTGGAAGAGGAAAGAAAAGTTGTGTAAAATTTTACCATAACCATAGATGCCCTTCTCTTCCATGTTGCAGTATTCAACATATGGATTTACTCCTCTTGCTTCAACGAACGTCTGGCCAGTATACAAAAGTTTTCAGTCACTGTATGGTGTGTGGGACGTCTAACGTGGCTCAAGGATCATGGGTCATAAAAATGACATCTGCATGCTCCAGCCCTCAGAACTGTAAGCCCCAATTGGAGCCAGTCCTAATAAGGGCAATGCCAGTCCTGTGACACCCAGAAAGGGAAATGCAGCCTAACAGGTGGGGAAGGAGGGTGGGAAGGAATACTGCAACATGGAAGATAAGGACATCCTATGGTTATGGTAAGATTTTACACAACTTTTCTATGTCCTTCTAATCTCATGTTGCAATATTCAACATATGGGTGAGTACCAAAGCTTACTGTGGAGGAGGGGGTGGTGGTCTAGAGGAGTCTCTCCAGCAATCCGTGAAGGATAGCCCTGGCAAAACCCACCCTGGCTCTGGAAATGTGGTCTAACTTGAAATGTTTGGTGAAGGTGTGCACTGATAACCAAGTGGCTGCTTCAAGAATGGTAGAGGTACCCAGACACCTGAAGAAAGCTCCTGAGGAGGCCATTGTCCTGATGGAATGTGCTTTAATAGTACCTTGCAGGGATTTCCCATGGTATTTGTAGCAGAAGGTGACAGCTTTGGAAATCCAGGTAAAGATAGTTTGTTTGATTACTGCCTTCCTTAGGGTTCTGGGGTGAAAGGAGACAGAGTTGATCTGGCTGTCTGATGGGCTTGGTTTTATGCAGATAGAACCTGAATTGTCTTTGAACATCCAGGGAGTGAAGTATTCTCTCACTGCCTGATTCAGGGACAGGTCATTCACCACCTTGGGCATGAATGAAAGTTAGTTTTAAGAGTAACCCTGTCATTGTGAAAAACTAAGAAAGGTGGAATAGCCACGAGGGCTTGCAGCTCTAATACTCTTCTGGCTGAGGTCAAGGCCACGAATAGTACAGTTTTCCATGTACAGTATTTTAGGGAAGCCTTGTCTGCTGGCTCAAATGGAGGAAGCGTGAGCTTTTCCAAAGCATAGTTAAGGTCCCATGGGGGATGGAGATGGCTTCCTGGTGGGCATCAGGTGAAGAACCCCTTTGAGAAAAAGCTTAGCTGGTAGTCTGGATGCTAGAGGGGGGTCCAGAGGATGACATGCAGAAATAGCAGACAAATGGGCTTCAATGGAGGAATAGGCCAATCCGGTCTGCAGTAGCTCACACAGGTAAGACAGAACTAGATGAGTCTCACTTGCAAATGGGTCCAACTGTCTTTTGTGACACCATACAGAAAATCTCTTCCACTTTGAAAGGTAAGATTTTCTTGTATTCAGTTTCCTGGCCTCCTGCTGGACAGTGAGCACATCCTCACTGTACAGGTGTCTGAAGGGGATCAGGATCCTGTCAGCCACAGGGTGAGGTGCAGTAACTGCCACTGTGGGTGTATTTGGGATCCCTTGTGTTGTGTGAGAAGGTCCACTCTGAGGGGTAACTTGTGGCGATTGCCCTCAGATAGTTGCAGGAGTAGGGGGAACCAATGCTGTCTTGGCCAGTAGGGAGTCACTAAGATTTTTGGTCTGTCCTCTGGATTTTCAGCAAGACCTTCTGGACGAGTGGGAAGGCGGGAATGAGTAAAGAAAAGTACAGTTGTGTACACTTACCATAAATGTAGATGTTCGAGTGTATTCACTGTTGCAGTCATCACATTTGGGTTATCTGCTTGCAATAGCCCTCAGTTGGCCTGATTATCAAAGTCTTGGGTCCTGCGTCGGTTGCTGTCTCATCTTCCATGACATTAGGTACTCAGAGGTATAAAGCATGCAGCCGATGCCATTACTTCAGTTTTTCTTGCCCCAGTTGTCAGGTGCCCCCCTAATGGGAAGCAATTAAATATAAATATGCAAGGTTATACCTCCAACAAAAAAGCAAATACACTAAAAAGCTTTTAAGCATAGTAAAAGAGAATAGAGGTAGAGCCAAAAGACGTTGGGACTGGACGGAGAGGAACCAGGACTGCAACAGTGAATACACTCGAACATCTACATTTATGGTAAGTGTACACAACTGTACTATGTTCTTCGTGTTTCACTGTTGCAGTAATCACATTTGGGTCGATTCCTAAAGCTAAGGATGGAGGAGGAATTTAGATAGCATTAGGACCAGCTAGAAGTCCCTGCAAGACTGCAGTGGCAAAACCAGCTCTGGATTTAGAGAAAATAGGCAAATGGTAATGCTTGGTGAAAGTATGTACAGAACTCCAGGTAGCAGCTTCTAAGATGTCCCTGGTAGGGATTCCTCTGAGAAAGGCTGTAGAAAATGATGCAGCCCTGGTTGAGTGCGGTCTTATCCCCCTGTGGAATAGGTTTTCCATGGTGCTTACAGCAGAAATGAATGCAATGGCCTATCCATTTAGAAATGGTTTGCTTTGAAATGGCCTTCCCCTCTGCACCTGCAGCAAATGCCACCAGCAATTCTTCAGATTTCCTTTGAGGTTTAGTCCTGTCCAAGTAAAATCTAAGTTGCCTGTGCACACCTAAGGAGTGCAGTATCCGTTCCCCTTTGTTCTGTGGATTAGGAAAGAAGGTTGGCAAATGAATGGACTGATTAAGAGCCACACTGGATACCACCTTGGGCATGAAGGAGGGGTTGGTCCTGAGGGACATCTGAATACACCCTCAGAAGCCGGTGCCTGCACAGCGGCTCTGGACCCATCCAAGGTAGAGACATCCGCAGGTTCCACAGTTGAAGCATCTCGCGGCATACCGGACTCCGAATGGGTATCAGTAGAGGCCTGTGAATCTGACATAGCAGGTATCAGGGGCTGTGAAAGCTTAGGAGAAGCATCGTCGGCAGCTTTGGACCTATCTGTCTCTGTCTTTATCTTTGCATTTTTTCAGAATGTTGGTAGTCGGATTGCTTACCGAAGACAAATCTGGATAATTGAACAGAGTACCAAAATATTTAGAGGCGTAAATATACTGATGCCAAATAGTTTGATGTTTAAATAAGGCACAAAACCAACAGCAAGGTACATCATGGTTAGGGCCTAGGCAAGGAATACAGTACGAATGAAAATCTTTGAGGTATTTGCTTTCCACAAGAAATGCAATTATTGACTTTTACTGACATCGGTTTAGAGCAAGAAAAAGTTTCCCCAACGGGGTACTTAGCTTTAGTTGAAGACTTCGGTTCTGAAACTTGAAAACGAAAATTTCAGGAGTTGGCCGACCGGCACTTGCGAACTGCTTCTGCTTCGGGCACCGCATGGCAAGAAAGACTGATGTAATGGTGTCGGCTGCATGCTTTATACCCCTGACTACCTGACATCATGGAAGATGAGACAGCAACCGACGCAGGACCCAAGACTTTGATAATCAGGCCGACTGAGGGCTACTGAAAGCAGATAACCCAAATGTTATGACTGCAACAGTGAAACACGAAGAACATCCTCCCCTTCCAAGAGATTGAGAAGGCAACTGTTGCCAGTGCCTGAGGATGTGGTATCCTGGTGCAGAATCCAGGAAGTTGCTGGTTGATGGAGGAGGCAAACAGGTCTATTTGAGGTGTTCCCCACTGGTGGAACAGATCCAGGAAGGCATTCCTGTGAAGCATCCATTCGTGGTTGTTTGTGATGGTTCTGCTAAGATAGTCTGCCTGGGAGATCTGTAGAGAGGGAATATAGACTGCCTGCAGGGACACACTCTGTGAGGTGACCAATTAGGAGAGCTAGTCTGCAAAGTAAGAAAGACTTGGTCCCTCCCTGTTTGTTGAGATACCACAGAACTGTGGTATTATAACTGTCCATAAGATACTTTAAAATCCAGATAATACTCCTGCTCTTACAAATATTATTACCCCTATCATAATCACTGACCACTGCGATCCTCTAACAAACTACTAGTTCAGACTATCAAAACTAATAACTCAGCCGGTGACTCCCTCTTCGCTAACTCTGTGAGCATATCCTGGAACTCTCTCTGGTTTTTGGGCCGACTGAGCACTACCTGCAGGCAGATAACCCAAGTGTGATGACTGCAATAGTGAAACACGAAAAACATCAAGGAAGATAAGATATCCTGTAGAAGTATTAGAAATATTTTTGGAAATTCTGTAAAAGCTGTATAAAGCAGAGAAATATGGAAATCAAGAAATGGTACAAACCGAAATGTTTATGGAAGAATGAAACATGCAAAGGTTAGAGGTAGATGACACTCAATTACAAACAGGATAGGAGGAGATGAAGTAAACATGGTGATGTATATCTAAATCTACAAAAAAGTCCTCAGGAATAGATATACAAGAATCAATCAGAGGAGGTTAAAATGGATTGGGAAGAGACTGGATAAGCAATTCACAAAAAAACAATGGGGGATATATGTATGTCTCCCAAACATGCAACAAAGTATATAAAATTTAGGATCTTTGCTTGGAAGTGTTTACATGGGTATTTTAATACCCAAAGTAAACTCCAAAGAATTTTTCCTCAGGTGGACACAGTAAATGTTGGAGGTCTGATGGGGAAGAAAGAGGTAAATGGGAACATATTTTCTGGGAGTGTAATGAAATGGCAGACTAAAGATTCCTTGCAGACTGCTTCGTCAGAGATACTTGGTGAGAAAATTGGTGTAACTAAAGAAATGATTTTTTTTTGAGCTACAATACAAAATCGGAATTGACTAGACAAAACAAGGCATTGCTGAGTCTAATTATGGTGGCTGCCAAAAAAGTAATTACTAGAAAATGGAAATCAAAGTCTAAATCAACTTTACTAGAATTAGTGAATATAGTAACAGAGATAAAACAACTGGAAATGGGATCTTTAGAAAAAGGTAGGAGAAAATTTCATAGGAAAAAATAGGAATTGTGGGAATAATACATGCAGAGGAAGAACGAGGTTTAAATGAAGAAAAGATTTGAATGAGCTACATAATGTTTGATAATGACTGGATAGAGTGTAAGTAATGCACAATGTTTGCAGGGTCTATATTAGAACACCGAAGTCTTAAAAGTTCGAATGTTCTACTATCAACCCCTATTCAGCAAAAGCTTAAAATATCAAACATGCAGAACAGCAAATTTTTTCCCAGGGAAAAAATATTGCTGTTCCGAAACACATACACACAACACAAGCACACCAAAAAAACAGCAATCCACACACATACACTTAAAGGGACACTATCTCGTTTCAAAAATCAGTTTCATGCCTCAGACCGAAATGTAAACGTTGACTCCCACAGCGTTAACTACCTCCCATTTTGTGACATCACAATCAGTCCCTCCCCACATATTTTTTTCTTCCCCTGAGTTTCCTGTCCAACTTATGTTTAGCTTCCCCATGTGAACTGCTGAATTCCAGTAGTAGTTCCTACTGATTTTTTTAACTACAGAATACCTCATAAACATCCGTTTTTTTTTTTCTTCAAAATTTACTTTTTACAGTGATTGGTTGTGGATAAATGTCAATAGCAGCCACAAGTCCCTAAAACATAACTACTACAGTTATGAAACTACAATTGCGGAGCAAAGCATTTTTAGGAACGTGTTTAGCCTCGTGCTTTTTTTAAATACTGATAGTTTACATTGTCCACAGAAGTGACTGATATATATTTTTTTTAATTTTCCCCTTAAAAATGGATCAGCATGATAGCTGTGAATAAGAGCACAAAAGCAAGAAGAACTGCTCGTAAATGTTTATCCCCTCGTCAAAGATGAAAATATGGAGAGGCATTAAGCACAAAACCTTGCAGTTCCAAAGTATTATTTATCCAGTTCTGAAGTTAGTTGGCAGCAGCATATTTTTCAAACTAAATGCGATTGTAC